>NW_012119043.1:2022924-2071072 GCF_000951035.1 Colobus angolensis palliatus | reverse complement strand
TATATGCATGTGTATTTCTAATACATTTTATATTATTATATATTATATTATATTATATACACACACACACATAAAGTATTAACTTACATGATCACAAGGTTCCACAACAGGCTGTCTGCAGGCTGAGGAGCAAGGAGAGCTAGTACAAGTCCCAAAACTGAAGAACTTGGAGTCTGACGTTCAAGAGCAGAAGGCATCCAGCACAGGAGAGAGATGTAGGCTGGGAGGCTAGGCCCATCTCTCCTTTTCATGTTTTTCTGCCTGCTTTATATGCACTGGAAGCTGACTCGATTGCACCCACCAGATTCAGGGTGGATCTGCCTTCCCTGGACCACTGACTCAAATGTTCATCTCTTTTGGCGACACCCACACAAACATACCTAGGATTAATACTTTGTATGCCTCAATCCAATCAAGTTGACACTCGGTATTAACCATCACAACAGCCAATCAAAAGCAGTGGTTCTCACCTAAGGACGCTTAAAAATGCTCTGGGGTTAAACCTGGGCATTGTCAAGGAAGTCAGAATCTCTTGGGTAAGATCTACACATTAGTATTTTTCAAAGGCTTCCCAAGAGCCTCAGCATTGCATCCAAGGTTGAAAGACTTGGCCAAGGATCTGGTGCTAACAACAACACACCAACAACACACAAATACAAGCTCTCGAGGGCAAGACCTTAGCAAAACCAAAGCATTGTCCAGGCTTTATCTCAGTAAATCCTTACTATGACCTAAGAGATAGACACTCTGATTCTCCCCATCCTGTAAGCAAATGAAGAAAGGTTCAGAGAGGTTAAATAATTGTCCTGCAGTATCAATTCAAGCAAGAGGCAGAGCCAGCACTCACAGTAGTCTGCACTTCCACAGCTGTTACATGGCAGCCAGTCTTTAAAATGTGCAGTTCTCACTTTTAAACAGAAAGCAGCAACACATTTCACATATCAGATTGCCAGTTCTGGTGAGAAAAATTCAAGGACCCCTCAAGCTCTTCCATGAATTCAACGTGTGGCTGCCAAGGATGAAGACACCTCTCTTTGTGTTGTTAGACTCGAACAACCTTGGATAAAACCCGAGTTTTCCTGTTCTCAGCTGTGAGGCTTTGGGCCAATTGCTTATTTATTATGATACTCAGTTGCATGATCTGTACAATGGGGATAATTCCTTCCTCCAGGTTCACACGGATTGAAAGTAATTACACGAATGAAATGTCCTGGCACAAACCAGGGATTAACAATGGTCATCTCTTCCACCAAAAGTAATACATGGCATAGAAACCTAGATGGTCCGATTGTCAAACTCGATGATGCTTATCTCTAGCACTACCTGATAAATTGTAGAGGGACCCTCTTTTTCCAAGTGCCTTTCCATCAATTACCACATTTTAACCAGTTTATATTCAATACAAGTTTTCTCAGCTGTGCTGAGAAATTTTTTAAAAAGTTATTCAGATCCACTCCCACCCCACCACAAAGGGGATTAACGGTGCCCCCACAATGGGAAGGTTTTTAATGGATGCAAATTTGCAAGGCATGATGCATATATTAATCTCTCATTGGAGCAAACTGTAACAAAGCCAACAGAAGCAATCACTAATTTACATTAATAGCTTTCGGTGTCGTTTACCCCAGTGCCCGACATGAAACAGCAATCGGAAACCCAGTGATAATGCTGTCCTATATAAGTGAATGTATCGCAACCCCAGAGACCTAAGAGTTGCAGACTATTCTAATATCAACCCCAGGCTTAGATAGATAGATAGATAGATAGATAGATAGATAGATAGATAGATAGATAGATAGATAGACAGACAGACAGACAGACAGACAGACAGAACGCATTTCAAAAAGGGGCAGATGTGTTACTCTATCCCGATACTCCTAGAAAAATATTCAGACCGCTTACAGTGGCCTTCAAGATTCTACTCCTTCCAGATTCATCTCAGACCACTCTTCTTCAGCCAGGTCAGTCTCTCTCCCTTCCCGCACCCCCATATATTAATATCTCAGACACTTTAGCTTAATCCACCTCAGGGCCATTGCACATGCTGTTAAAAATGCCTGAAATATCCCCATCTCGTTCTTTGCATGACATCAATTTTACCCTACAGGTCTACAGATCAAATCTTACCAGCCGGGCGCAGTGGCTCAAGCTTGTAATCCCAGCACTTTGGGAGGCTGAGGCGGGTGGATTACCTGAGTTCGGGAGTTCGAGTCCAGCCTGACCAATATGGAAAGTCCACCTCTATTAAAAATACAAAAAAAAAATTAGCTGGGCATGGTGGCACATGCCTGTAATCCCAGCTACTCCACAGGCTGAGGCAGGAGAATCACTTGAACCTGGAATGGGGAGGTTACAGTGAGCTGAGATCACACCATTGCACTCCAGCCTGGACAACGAGAAACTCCATCTCAAAAAAAAAACAGAAAACGCCAGGCGCAGTGACTCACGCCTGTAATCCCCAATACTTTGGGAGGCCGAGGCAGGCGGATTACGAGGTCAGGACATCGAGACCATCACGGCTAACATGGTGAAACCCTGTCTCTAATAAATATATTAAAAAAATTAGCCAGGCATGGTGGCGGGTGCCTGTAGTCCCAGCTAGTCGGGAGGCTGAGGCAGGAGAATAGTATGAACCCTGGAGGTGGAGCTTGCTGTGAGCCAAGATCGTGCCACTGCACTCCAGCCTGGGCAACACAGTGAGACTCCATCTCAAAAAAAAAAAAAAACTTACCTCACTGGAGTGGTCCTTTCTGGCCATCTTATCTAAGAGATTCTCCCTAGAAACTCATCATTTTACTTTCTTTTTTATGGCACTTAAAACATCTCAAGTTAGTCTTTTTATAGTTGCTAATTTTATAGCCTCTGCGCCCCCCCCCCCCAACCCCCCCCCCCCACACACACACACAAATACAAGCTCTAGAGGGCAAGGAACTTGCACGTCTTGTTCATTACTCTATGTCTAACACTTAGAACTATGCCTGGGACATAGAGGTTCTCACCAAGTATTTGCTGAGTATGAGAATGAATAGTAAACCATCTTAACACAGGCAGAATCACCCGGAGTGTAAAGATGTTTTTAGTGCTTTTGCTGGACCCTAAAGTTTAGCATTCTCCAAGGTTAAGCCCTCATACTACTTTTTTTTCCCTCTCAACTATTTCTCCTTCACTCCGATGACTTTAACAGCCACTTCTACTAATGACTGCTAAGTTCATGCTTCCAACAGATCTGTCTGCTGAGGTCTAGAGACTCCCATGTGAGAGCTACTCCAAGTTTGTGTGCAAGGGAACCAGAATCCTATAGCTTGACTCACTGGGAGTCTCAGTCATTAAAAAGGGAAAGCAATTCCAGGTATACAGTGGAGTCCCTCACTCATATCTGTGCCTGCCTCAGGCCCCATGGATTCATACCCATGAAAAGACAGCCCTGAAATTAAACAGGACATTAGGGTTCAATGGACTTGGCTGCAAAGTGAAGATTTTTTTCAGATGGGACCTTCTTATTCCTCCATGAAGCAAAACAAACAAATCTCCACCAGACTGAGCCCCCATTTTCATTAAGCCACACAGCACCCGGATCGTGCATGGTTTCATGATGTCCTGCAACAACGCTCCCTGCAAGCACAGCTCATGTGTGTTTGTACCTTAACCCCCACACATAATTTCCTTCTCCCCTGCCAGTCTCATGATGTCCCTCTTCTGACGCCTTTATTGATAAACTTCTCTCCATTAAATCAATTGAGCCCCTACTCTAACACCCCTTTCCGTTTTTTGTCTCTGATTCAACAAACTCATAGGGAGATATTCCTGTGTTCCTCCTTTTCTTAAAACAATATGTTTCCTAGGTGAAAGAGAGCAGTAACAGGAAGCATGAGTAGAACACAGACTAAACACCAGGCACCACACGAAACATTTTGCTCACTATGAACTGTACTTTCATATAAGCCTCACTACAACTCCCTTAAGGTACATATAAAGGAGACAGAAATTTGGAGACGAGCTTATACAAGGTCACCCAGAAAACGTGTGCTAGAGTCCAATTTCAAATCTGGATGGCTGTGTTGCCAAAGCCCATTATTTTAATCACCATACTAAAAAGTTCATTACCAGGTAATAATTGGGTAGAGGACTTCATGAAAGAGAATTGATGGTCAATCATTCTCAGCAAACTAACACAGGAACAGAAAACCAGACACCACATGTTCTCACTCATAAGTGGGAGTTGAACAATGAGAACACGTGGACACAGGGAGGGGAACATCACACACCAGGGCCTGACAGGGAGTGGGGAGCAAGGGGAGGGATAGCATTAAGACAAATACCTAATGTAAGCTGGGCTTAAAACCTAGATGATGGTTGACAGGTGCCACAAACCACCATGACACATGTATACCTAAGTAACAAACCTGCACATTCTGTACATGTATCCCAGAACTTAAAGCAAACTGTTTTAAAAGGAAAAGAGAATTGGTGTTCATACAACCTGGGATGTACCAGCATGACTTCAGCATATTGTTTAGTGCTCACCTAAAGAGAAGCATGAGGCTGAGATGAACAGGCAACTCCTGGTTGGATTAAATGGAGATATATCCTTGCAGAAAAGATCACAGTACCTTCAATAGTCTTGTCCTTTCCAGGATATTCTGCCTGGTTTCTGTTTACCAATTAGTTGAACAGCTATGTATTGCAACAAGGCATAAATGGAGTAATGAATTGAGATGCAGGTTTCATTAAAGTGATTAACTGCTAAATTCCAGTTCAGCTAACAGTTCAATTATCCCATTTTGCATCTTAGCCTTCCATCCAATTCTGCATATATGTAGCTCCAATCACTGAGGTACCTACATCCTCTGCATTACCATTAATTAAGCCATCACTCTTCTTTCCGTGAATCTGTCCACCCTTACCCATGAGTCGGGTCTGCAAGTAAGAATGTGAAGACTGAGCACTGAGTAGCAAATTTAACAGTGCTAGAACAGGGGATTGACCCAAAGTGAATTTTAACAGCCACCACTCTACACACACGGCCACCAACTTCATCTGGCACCACAAATATCAACAAACTCCATGTACCATTTGTCCAAAGACAATGGGAAGTGAGAAGCACTGCAGGAAGAGCAGAGACCTCAGCTGAGGCTCTCACTTGCCAATGCCAGGTAATAGGTTCCCGTGGGAGGGGTTCAAGCACCCAGGGGAAGCAATGATTCACCACATAATCATCCAGGACCATGGACAGGGCTCACTGAGCTTAGGAAATGGGTTCTCACTTGAAACGTCCAAAAGATCATCATGAAGCCTTCCACTTATGCCCAAAATCTGTTTACTTTCTATATTGATTTGGGTTCTTGTTGAAGAACAATAGAAACTGGCAGGAATTTGTTTCAAAACAAAAGGAGTTCTTGGGAAGAACACTTGTTTGTTCAACAAATCTCAATGGAGGCTTAAGAACAAGACCAGCTGCTAAACCCAGATGACACTACAGAACAGTCTAACTGAGACTGCACTGCCCTCTTCAGAGGACACTGACTGACTGGTGCTGCCTCAGAACAATTTCTGAACTCTCCCTGCATCTGTTGGCTGCTGGCACCAGAGCCAGTGTCTCAGAAGGAAACATCAGGCTGGACCAAACTGCCCAGAAGAGAAGAGAGGAAAGGAGAGGCGAGGAGAGGAATGAGTATTGGTGTTTTTATCTTCCTGACTTTCATCGACAACAACGCAATAGTGAATCCCTAAATACACAAAAGGGGTTCAGATGCTGAGCAGCTGAAATACATACACACACAGAGCTCCACGGTGCTCTACCATGAGCACCCAACATAGCACACATTTCAGCACATGGGATAAAAACAAAGCTCCTCAACGACCTTGGTCCTGAAGACCTGCCCCCCTCACTTCATCTCTCTTTGCCCTCCCTCATACCCATAATCCATCTTATAAGACTTTTACACGTTTCTACAGAATACACTGTTTGCTTCACCACCAACGCTTTGCACATGCAGTTTCCTCCATCTGGAACACTCTTCCCCTAGCTAACTGCTACTCACCTTCTGAACTCAGAGAAACATGTTTTTTAGACTAGCTGGAAGGACCCTGTAACAACCTCTACTAACACGACATGTTTATTCCCTGAGCGCAGGGAATATGCCTGTGTCGCTCTCTGCTGTACCCAAAGAAGTTAATCTAGTGTCTCATTCATAAATGTTTAATATGGATTGGTCCAGTGAATTTCTTTCCACCCTGACTTCAAATAAAAGCAATATGAGGGAAGCAGGTGAACTGTAGGCAGTCTATGCATCACTCCTAACCACATTTACCTACATGCCCATTTATCTGCATGTCCACTGTAAACAGGGACCCATGGAAAGTGCATTTCCCCTAAGAATTCTTTGATTACTTCTTACTAGCCCTTACTGCCCAAAACACAAAACTCAGTTTCACTAAAATGTGAATGTGCAGGTGGGTTTCACACTGGAACCTTGCCTTCACATAGGAGAACATATTCTTTGCAGAACTACCTACTCTCTGGAGATACTCAACAGCTTCAAGAAAATTGGTATCTCTGGTCTCTTAGAAAGAGCAGCATATCTGGCTGCTCATTTATTCAAGATAAGCTGTCATAATAACCAACATCAGAGGCCTGGGTTCAACGTCTGGGTCTTCCCCTTCTGGCCATTTAACCTTGCCCTCCATAATGACAGAGCAGGAACTTCCTGCCAGCCTGGGAGGATGCAGAATTGGAGGCCGGTTTTAGTTGATTCTTTAAAAGAAAAAGAAAAATTAAGATATTTATGTCACACCTGTTTTAGGACAGAGATTCATACTTGCTACCTCAGTTTTGTTCATCAATGTACAAATTTAAAAGTCAATCACCAATATTTACTGAATAGGACTATGTGCCCAGGCACCATTCCGAGCATTTTTTTTTTTTTTTTTGAGGTGGAGTCTTGCTCTGTTGCCCAAGCTGGAGTACAATGGTACTATCTCGGCTCACTGCAACCTTCCCCTCCCAGGTTCAAGAGATTCTTGTGCCTTAGCCTCCCAAGGAGCTGGAATTGCAGGCATGTGCCGCCACGCCTGGCTAGTTTTTTGTATTTTTAGTAGAGATGGGGTTTTGTCACATTGACCAGGCTGGTCTCAGGCTCCCGGCCTCCAGTGACCTGCCTGCCTCAGCCTCCCCAAGTGCTGGGATTATAGATATGAGCTGCCACACCCAGCGTGTTCTGAGCACTTTCCAGGCACAATCTCACTCAATCCTCACAACAACTCATTGTTATCTGCACTTTGCACATGGAAAAACTGAATCTCAGAGGGTTGAGTGACTTGCTCAAGGTCACACAGCTAGTGAGAAGGAGATGTGAGATTGAGTCTCCTCTGTTAACTTCCTAAAAGATATGTGATATCACACACACACACATATAAATGGGCAGCTATATAATAATTGTTTCATAAATGTTACCTTAATAAGTGATAGATATAAGTATAGACGAATGGATACACAAATGAGTGGGTAAAAAGTTGTGATGCCTTCCTTTTTATTTTTACTTTAAATTCTGGAATACCAGAACGTGAAAGTTTGTTGCATAGGTATACATGTGCCATGGTGGCTTGCTGCACCTATCAACCCATCATCTAGGTTTTAAGCCCTGCTTGAATCAGGTATTTCTCCTAATGCTCTCCCTCCCCATGCCCCCCAATAACCCAACAGGCCCTGGTGTGTGACGCTCCCTCCCCACCACTGTGTCCATGTGTTCTCATTATTCAACTCCCACGTATGAGTGAGAACATGCAATGCCTTCCTTTTTTAAGTGATCCCTCTAACAACCTAATTATAGACAAAAGACTTAGCCTATCGAGTCTTCACAACCCAGAAAATTATGTTCCCCCACATGAGAGCTCGTTACCCCAAACCACATCCAGCAAGAGGAGCTCTGTGCCCCTCATCCCTATTTCAAAGCAATGTCTGCTGCAACTTCCAGGCGCTGCTGGAGGTGAATGGAGAGGAGCAGCATGACTCCACACACCATCCACAAGGAGAGTGGATGACTAGAACAGATGCTATTAATCATCTATCTCTCCCTGACAGATGGGCTCCAGCACAGCCTTGCAAATCCATAGGCTGGGCCCAGCAGCCACACGGGCTGCACGATGACACACGGATGCCATCCAAGAAGGCTCAGTGTTGAGGCTCCGTTGCCATGTTTAAACATAAACAGCTCGTTTTTCCCATGCCTTGTTTTCTGTTTCCATTATCTGGCCAAGTTGGGTCCAATTGAGAAAGAGGCAGCTGTGTTTGGGGAGCGATTGTCTTCTTCCCACTGGGCACGTGAGCTGAGTTCTCTATTGTTCACATCTGTGGCCGCCTGGCTGAAAACCCAGGGATGCTTCTCTCTTTTCATGCACCAATGTGCTTAGCCCAAAGTCTAGAAATCATCAGTAGTAAGTGGTCTCTCCCAAAGAGGAGAGCTTCCTGGGCTGGTTCATCCCTTCTTCTGTTCCTTAGGACCCAAAGATGTGTGAGATTATATATGTGTGTGTGTGTGTGTGTGTGCATATATTCTTATCTATACACACACTTTTTTTGAGACAGAGTCTCTATCTTTTGCCCAGGCTGGACTGTAGTGGTGCAATCACAGCTCACTGCAGGCTTGACCTCTTGGGCTCAAGCAATCCTCCCACCTCAGGCTCCAAGTAGTTGGAACTATAGGCACACACCACCATGCCTGGCTAATTTTTTTTAAATTTTTCAGAGAGAAGGGGTCTTGCTGTGTTGTCCAGGCTAGTATCAAACTCCTGGCATCAAGCAATCCTCCTGCCTCAGCCTTCCAAAGTGCTGGGATTACAGACATGAGCCACCGTATCCAGCCACTATGTGCTATTTTTACATAACTTACTATGTGTACCAGACCAGCATTATACATTTGAATCTGCCCAACAGATTTTCACCATAGGGAAGGAAAAGTGGCTCATCTGAAGTTACAAATCTGTGAAAAATCACCAAATAGGACTTGAATCAAAACCTTTCTCCAAAGTCCATACATTCGCCACGTATTAGGTTGGTGCAAAAGTAATTAAAAGTAATGGCAAAACTCGCAATAACTTTGGTGCTAACCCAATACTATGTTCTATGACATGCTTCCAATTCTAAACAAACAGAACCTGGGCTCTGCCAGGAAGCCTTCTGTCTACCTTTGCTCTGTAAGATCCTTTGTCAAGATTTCTTGATATGTGATGGAAGAGTCCCATAGATTCTGGAGGCACACGTGAGTTGAATCCTGGCCCCATCACTATCAACCTGCACCTGGGCATGACACCCCCACCTCACTGAACTTCAACTCCCCCACTTGCAAAATAGACATGAATATTTTACCCATTGTAGAGGAAAGTGGAGATTACATGGAAAATAAAAGTCATATTCATCCTTAAAGTCTTCGTTACTCAGAAGCAGCTTCTCTGAACCCTGAATCACGTTAAATTCAATTGCTTTAAAAGATTTTCACAATACTCTGTGCTCCTTCCAGTCTAACATTTATTATACCCATAATTTCTCCTTAATTACATGCCCCACTTCTAGACCCTAAGAACTATGAAGACAGGGCTTCTATCTGCTGTCTCTTTTACTGTAGAATCATCTCCCAGAACAGTACTACATAGAGGATGGACAACCAAGAATGAATTATTCAATGGCTAGATGGTGTTTATAAAGCATCTAGCACAGTCCCTGTCACAACAGAAGCGCTTGTTCTCTTTCCTCCTCCCCTGGACGCATCAAGACCCATGGGGCTTCCTCATTCCCCCTTTCCATTTTGTAATCAGCGTTGATGCAGAAGAGAAGAGCTGCAGGCTGAAGCAGATGATGGAGGCAAAATGCTAGGAAAAGCGGGGAAGTGCTAATGAGTCTTAGACAACATCAGAAAGAGCCACAAGACCTACAATGAGGCCAAGAATTACAGTGATGCAATGTCCTGTGTATACGTATTTATAAGGTAGAAGAGCGAAGGTGTGGAGACAGACAGGTGGGTTGCCACGACAAGGAGCTAGAGAAGGAGAGAAGAAATGCAAGTCAAAGATGGAGAAGAACTGCAATGCACACTTCCCCCAAAGATAGACCTGAACTTCAGTGAATGGAGATAGGTGCCCTCCATGGAGCCCCTTCCACTTGACAGAACAACCAGGTCTGGCCTCAATGACACTGACGTCAACATTTGGGTGCCAAGCGAGACTTTGCTAAGGCTTGAACATGGAAATGGACTGTGAGCTGACCTGTGCTAGAAGCCAGAGAGAGGAAGGAAATCCATAGAAGTAGTTCTGGATGGAGCCTTTAGGATGGGTTCACTCTGACACAAGGTGGCTTAATGCACCATCTTTACTGAGGTGTGACCTTGATATCAACCCTGTCGACCTTGGAGCCTGCTTCCTGCCTGGCTCCTGGGTGCCAGGCACAGGCTTCCTTCTGACCCTGTAATGTGAGTTGCTTCTTGTTGACTGGTTCCGTCCTTGCCCCTGCTCTGTGACTTCTACTTGAATAATGAGCTCTAAATATATTTTCTTGTTCAAAACCATTTTTCTTTTCTAATGCTAAATTATAAGGCTTGTGTGTGTCAGCAGGAAAAAACGTGCCCTGCTTTTCCAAAGGATGCAGAGATGCCGCTAGACATACTTCCAAATGACTGGGAGGGGGTGGAGGCATTTCCACCATCTCACCCACCCCAGAATGGAGGCTTGTCTGCAGCCAAGCACATTTCTGAGCAATTACTGACCCAACCCCAAGCTCCCTAATTATTTCTGAAAAAGTTCAAGATGGAGAAGGAACTACTATTAATTATTTAAAACGAAAACCCAGACACACACACACACACCCCAGGGTGAAGGATTTCTGATCATCCCTCTTTTTTTTCTCAGGTCTAGGCAGGACCATCAGAAACCACTGAATTTAACTGGGCTGCTGTGAGCCACACAAATTACAAGCAAACCAACAACCGCTAAATTTTTTTCCTCTTAACATCATTATCTCCAGCTAATGGAGGTGGTGGTTATAAAAGAAAAAAATCAGAGATGGATGAGTCTTCATCTCCCATTGCTCTGCTTTTTCCTGGAAAATATGACTTACTCTTTGTGAACCGTTTTGTTTTCTTCAAATGAAAATCTTATAGGCAATGTGGCACACTGACTGTTTCCACAAGTTGGGTTCTTGCTAGAGTCTGGAGGGGTGTGCTTGTCCTTTAATAACGAGGTGCACCCAAAGCCAACCTACAAAGGTTCAGCATAGCAGGCCATGGAGACTAGCATGTGCAAAGGCCCTGTGGCAGGAGGGTACTGAAGAGGTGCAGAAGTGGCAGGAAGCACTAAAGTAGAGACAGCACCAGGCATGAAATCAGGAGCCCTCCTGACACGTGGCATCAGAATAACCTGGGGCAAGTTTACTGATCTCGCTGTAATTGATTTTACTCATCAGATAGGTAAGCATCTGCCCAGACAGTTCCAAAGGGCCACTATGAAGCTCGCCTAAGAGAATATAATACATTAGGGTACTGAAGATGGAATCCTTCCATCCCTGCCATTCTACCTAGTCCACTGCCTGACCATGGACTGACAGAATGACTCCAAAACATATCAAGAGACTGATAGAATGACTCCAAAAACATATCAAGAGACTGACAGAATGACTCCAAAACATACCAAAAGACTGACAGAATGACTCCAAAAACATACCAAAAGACTGACAGAATGACTCCAAAACATACCAAAAGACATAAACCTTCAACCAGCAACCCAGGCAAGTCCAAGAAAGTTGTACCCCTTTTTTCTTTCCAATTCTCAAAGATGCAAATCTCTCCACCCATTTAACTAGGTTACCTGAATAACATAGAACAGGCTTTTATTCTTCATCACTTTGAGAGAAAACTGATCATATGTGTGACTCTACCTGGAAAAAGCTATGGCTCTGATTTAAATCTAAATATTCTGCCAGGTCAATGGGTGGCATCCTTCACCCCCCGGCTCACACTGCAACTTGGATGGAGATGTAATTTGGACAGTCATTTTAAATTATAAAAAGACAAGGGGGCTTATATTCACTGGATGGTCTCCTCTCTCCGGGCAGCTCTGAATGAGCAAAAGCATTGGCTCCTAAAATAACAGGGTGAGAGAGGCACCCCTTTCAGAGGGGTTTGCATTAGCACTTTGATCACTTGCCTATCAAACTGTGCATTTCTGTATAGGAAACGAAGAACAGCTTGTCTCCACAGTCTATTATAATTACCACTAAATGCTCCAGAAACTTGGCAGTTTTGAATTTCATAACACCCATGACTGACATTCCTAATTAATACTATTGTTTTTCTCCTCTGGCTGAATTTCCTGAATGCCAACATGCACCGCATACACTAAAAACAGATATTAAAGAAAATAACATCAGTGTTAATCTCCAGCACAAATATATCAAATGCCTCAGTGAAGTGTATAGAAAAGAACCGGATTCCTATAAATAATGGAGCATCCCTCTCTGATCATCTTTATCCTTCTACACTAATAAGATGATCATCTCTCTCCCCCTGCCTCCTTGCTCTTAGATTTCAGAACCACATTTGCTGAAGTGCACTCCCAGCTCTTTCATTCTCTTGCTTTGCTTTTAAGTTGCAGATTGAAACTTTCAAAGAAAACCTCCTAGCTTAAGTTAGAAATAGCATCCACTGGGCACTCTATAAATAGGGAATCCACAGAAGAGAGCAAGATGGTCTAATTTGTGCTTTCTAATGGATGTTTCTCTGGTTTGTGTGAGGCTGAGAGCACCCAGCATTTGCTGATGTCCTCATTTACTCTGCTGGATGGCTTCACCAGGAATTTCAGTGAGGGGGGCTCTGAGTCTGAATTCCGTCCATGCCACCTGCCAGCTGGGCCATTTCCTTGTGCTCTCTGAGCCTCAATTTTTTCATCTGCAAAGTGGAGCTTATAATAGCACCTACCTTTCAGGGCTGGAGTGAGAACGCAATGAAAAAAAATAATGTATTGAACAGAGATGCTAGCAGACAATCAGTACTTATTAAACTTAGTTATTGGGTTTACTGTTGATACACTTCCAAGTTTGTTGACAGGTCAAAGAAAAGCTGCAGACACATATTAGAGACTCAATAAAATCAAACAGTTGAACTAGTAAGAAGGATAACCCTGTGAGGTGCCTAACAGTTTAAACTGCCTGTGAGTAAAACGGAAAGAAATGTGTACGTGTAGGATTAGTACTGTAGAGAGTGACAGTTGTCTCTTTTACAGACACCCAGGACCTCAGGCAGTATCACAGTGCAGAAACTTGAAAATGAAAACCAGGGCTTGTGGCTCAAGAGACGAAGGCATATGTTCCCATAACTTCCATAGCTCAGCCTGTATCCACAAGTTACATTGGTGTTGGTTTTTATCTTGATGGCACCTATGGACACGGGCTGCAGAATGATTTTGCCCAGTCAGCATTCCTGATTTGCTTCATCTAGTTGTTTAATTGAAAATGGGTTAATATTTATTTTGAATGTGGTGAAATGCACATAACGTAAAATGTATTATTAGTAACATTTAATACACTCACAATATTAAGCAACCATCATCGCTATCTGAATCTAGAACATTTTCACTGTAAGGAAACCTCAGACCTCTTAAGCAGCCACTCCTCAACACCCCTCCCCCAGCCCCCAGCCCCCAGCAACCACTAATCTGCTGTCGCTATGAATTTGCCTCCTCTAGACACTTCAGGTAAATGGCATCATAAGGTCTGTGACCTTTTGTGTCTGGCTTCCCTCACTTAGCATGTTTTCAAGGTTCATCTACATTTTAGCACATGTCAGTGCTCCGTATCTTTTTATGGATAAAAAATACTCCGCTGCATGAATAGACCACAATGTGTTTATCTAGTCATCCCTTGATAGACTTTTGGGTTGTTTCTACCTTTGGGATACTGTGAACAATGTTGCCATGAACATTCATGTACAAATCTTTTGTGGACATATATATATATACCTAGCAAAAGAACGGCTGGGCCCTATGTCAATTATTTAACTTCTTCCACTTCTACGACTCTTATTTTCTACTCGGAAACCATCTCTTTCATCATGCTCTTTTCCTGTGTTTTTATCTCAAAAAGCCATCTTGGGCCCCGTGCAGTGGCTCACGCCTGTAATCCCAGCACTTTGGGAGGCCAAGGCAGGCAGATCACAAGGTCAGCAGATCGAGACCATCCTGGCCAAAGTGGTGAAACCCCGCCTCTAATAAAAATGCAAAAATTAGCTGGGTAAGGTGGCACGTGCCTGTAATCCCAGCTACTTGGGAGACTGAGGCAGGAGAATCGCTTGAACCAGGGAGTTGGAGGTTGCAGTGAGCCAAGATAGCGCCACTGCACTCCAGCCTAACAGAACAAGACTCGGTCTTCAGCCAGCTTGTTCTCATTCTCTTTGGCCGGACTGCTCTAGAGGCAGATTCCTGACCCAGGAGAACCCAATAAGCCTAAGCCTTGAGGTTTTTGCAGAAACCTGGCTCCCTCCTGCTGCTGGGTAGGCTGAGATAGTCAAACAGTTTGGAGCTGAGGGTGGCCACTCCTCCACCAAAAAAATAAAACCAAAACAGAAGGAAAGGACAGAGTAGGACAGATGCCTTGAGGCAGATTAGAGTGTCCAGACTCTGTCACACTTAGGGGGAAAGGCCAACCCTCTGGAATTTTCAGCTCCTTGAGATTACATTTTGGGTCTATTCAACTTGGTTTGAATTGAGATCTTTGTTGGGGTGCTATCCAACTGCTGTTATGTGGGTGCTCAGACAGCACCAATGGGTGGACTGATTGGGCAAGGATTATTTTCATTTAAATTTTGTAATGTATCATGAATACTACTACATAGGCATCCAGCTGTAGCAACGCTCCGCCTGACCAAAGCCCGAGTATCCATCCCCAAAGCGGTGAACTGAGATAAGCAAGCTAGGGAGAATCTAATGCCGAAGGAGTCAAAAGTGTGCTCCACCCACCACCTCTCCAGCAACTTCAGACCAGATATGAGCATTTCCAAGATAATGGTGAAGGACCTCATGTGTTAGAACAGGCACCTGAAACAAAAGTGGGAGGGAGGAGAGGAGGAGCCTGCTGTCAACAGACTTGTCACACAGGGATAAAGAACACTGGCATCTTGATGACAAGGGAAAGGAGAAGAAGAAACTGCTGGTTTGGTTAAAATGAAGAGTTATGCGTAACACACCTACCTGTCACTTCCCCAAACCCTTCCAAGGCTGCAGTTTAATCTGAAGAGGAAAACAATCCAGCCTCAATCCACCCCATTAATGCTCCCAGATAACAGGCTGCTCTAGTATGTACTTTCCAGCAGCCCCAGCGGTTATCAGAACCACCTCTGATACTTTCGGCTACCAATGAAGTCTTCCTTTTGAAGTGCTTCTCTTTCTCACAGGTTTCTAAAGCTCTACGCTAAGGTCAGGAAAAAGAGATGATTTTTTACGTCAAGGCTTATTATTCAGCTCAGAGATGACCTTAAATAT
The DNA here is from genome assembly GCF_000951035.1 of Colobus angolensis palliatus. NCBI lineage: Eukaryota > Metazoa > Chordata > Mammalia > Primates > Cercopithecidae > Colobus > Colobus angolensis. The sequence continues at coordinate 2,055,556 of NW_012119043.1, read as the reverse complement.
ATATTTTTCCAAATCCCTTTTTAAAAGTTGGTGTTTCTGTTGTTTGTGAGATGGAGTCTCGCTCTGTTGCCCAGGCTGGAGTGCAGTGGCATGATCTCAGTTCACTATAACCTCTGCCTCCCAGGTTCAAACAATTCTCCTGCCTCAGCCTCCTGAGTAGTTAGGACCACAGGCGCATGCCACCAGGCCTGGCTAATTTTTGTATCTTTAGTAGAGACAGAGTTTCACGATATTGGTCAGGTTGGTCCTGAACCCCTGGCCTTTTAAAGCATGCTTGTTGACGATATGGTTATCAGAATTTTTTTTTCCTCATGGACAAAATGCTGTATTTCTAGAAATGTCTCATTAAGAAGCCAACCAGGGCAACTGCTGCCATCCCCTGAAAGTGTTCTAGAGGTAGATCTCTCAGCCTTTGCAGAGACATCCTTGACACAGGCAGCTTCAATGCATCAATAAACTCACCCCCACTTCACTATAAAGTCTCATTACCAGAAATATCCTCTTGTCCAACCTGGGGTGATGATAAAGGGGCTATTTAGTTTTCTTCTTCCTACTTTGAAATTCCTGGCTTGGTGCTAGAGCTAAGCAAGAAGAAAAACTAATTACAATAGCTCCCCGTACAGAAACACCAACTAGAAAGGATAAATGAAAAGAAATCCAGAGATCAATCAGAAAAATAAGAAAATCCAAAGAGTTTGTTCAACCCGAATACACAAGCAGGATACATGGGATTTTCAAGTACACTTCTAAAAACTGGCTACATACCAGGCCACAAAGGAAATCAAGAATTTCTTTAAGTTGATGAACTAATGGATCTCACTCACTCACATCAATCCTATAAAATTGTAAGTAACCCAAAACCAATCCCCAAAACTATCTGCATATTTGCTAATTTTAAAATATATTTCTAAACAGAAAATCAAAATGGAAATTAATAAACAATGTAGAACGAAATGGCAGTGTGCCATAGAGCAAACATGACAGGACACAGCCAAAGTTGTTCTCAGAGGAAAATGTATAGCCTTCCATGTACGTATTAGCAAACGAGAAAAGGCAAATAACTAAACCTAGTTTGAACTCAGGAATCTTGGGGGTGGAGAGAGCGGAGAATGAAACAAACCCTAAGAAAATACAAAAACATAACAAAGTGAAAACAAATGTTAAAGAAGCCAAAAACTAAGTAAGCAACAACAAAAACACTGGGGTATACCCACAAAGCCAGACGCTTCTAGTTTATAAATAATGGCAAGATACAGAATGACCCATCCTGAAGGTAGATGGCAGAACAGGCATCTTATCAACCTCAACTGAAATTTGAGGACTCCGGAGCAGCCCTTGGGAAAACAAGGCCAACCCTCAGAGGCCTTGCCCTATTTCTTTTTTCCATGTATCTGGTAGGAGATAGAATGAAACACACAGGGCAATCCACAAAGCAGAAAGATACTTAATACATGCAAACTGAGCAGTGGTAAAATCAAGACTTATCCTAGGGCTCAGATGAAAATCCAGAGTTATCCCCACAAAAGTCACATTTCTACCACCCTGATGTCTTCACATAACAACTTCATGTTGATTCCTTTAGCAGGAGAAATAGAGATCCATTCCCTATCCAGGAAAAAAAAAAAAAAAAAAAAAGATGAGCAGGAAGATGTGGATCAGAGCTCATCCCTCACGTTCTTTATCTATCTAAAGTAGTTGCCCCATCTCACTGCCTGTCCTATTAGCTGCCTCCTTCTTCTGTGGATTCTATCACAGTCTCTAAGTACATTGTTGGCTTAGGTATGTATTTAATATATTGTCTATCTGTTCCAACTGAAATGCGGGCTCCAAAGGGACCTATTTGGTCTGTCTTGTCCGTCGTTCTGTTTCTAGGATCTGGGATAATGCCTGAGAGATCCAGGAAACCATGCGAATTCAATGGAATTCAATGGACCTTGTCATGGGAACAAAAGGAGCATGCAATCTTCCTGAAGACTTTCCTGAGCTCTGTTTACTGTGCCGAGGACTTGTAAGACCTTGACATTGCCTCATAAGTACCAACGTTGAAGAAAAGAAGGCGGCCACAGAAACGGGATAATGAGGATCCAACCAGGCATTTACTCTGCTCATAACGAAATGCACCAGATGCCCGCACCCTGCGAAGAACTGCCCTCCCTTTCCTTCCCAGCTGCCTCCATATCCATGATGGATGTGCCCAACTGTGGCTTGTAAAGGCTCCGGAGAATCCAAACAGGTCCCTGCAAACCTCCCTTGGGGGCATCCTTGCTCTCTGCCATGAGACACATGGAGAAGCTGACATGTCTGAAAGATTTCTCTTGTAGACTCTGACAGGCTTGAGTGGGTGGCAGTTTTGACGGCTGGGGCCTGATTATCCCATTCACCCTTTGACATTTCGTCAGCTCTGCTTCTCTCCCGACACAGGCGTGCCAACAACAGCTTTCAGCAGATGCCTCTCAGAAGCTGGGGCCTGCTGACAACAGCCCCTACTTCTGTGGGCTTTCAGGGCACAGCATGGCTCTGCCCCCTCTCAGCAGCCCATGGGTATAAACCCTGGGAACACAGCTGTGCCCACAACCCCCTGTGGGGGCCTGAGGGACTGGGGCAGCCTGAGTTTTCCAGGATCTGTCCTAAGATCAGGACACTCCGTAAATATGGAGAAACAGCTAGAGGGAATCCAGCCATACATTCATTCATCCACTAAATACTTACTGAGTGCTAACGATCTGCCAAACACTGAACCAGGCGCTGGTTCTCTGATGATAACTGGTGACCCAAAGATCCCTGCCCCTGTGGCACTAGCTGGTCAGGGAAACAGCAAACATACAATCCCGTTTATTTTATCAAAGGTGACTATTTCTAGAAATGCAAAGAACAAGGTGGTGTGTGACAGTAAGGGAGAACTACTTTTAGCAGGAAGGAGGCCAGAGAAGGCCCATCAGATGGGATGTCCTTAAAGCCAAACCTGGAGGAGGAAAAGGACCCAGACACTTGGAAAGCAAGAGGCAGACTATTTGGGGCAGAGGTGACTACGGGTGCAACGGCTCTGAGATGGAAAAGAGCTTGGCCAGGAGCAGTGGCTCCCACCTGTAATTCCAGCAAATCTGAAGGTTAAGGTGGGAGAATTGCCTTAGCCCAGGAGTTTGAGACCAGCCTGGACAATACAGCAAGACCCCCTCTATGTAAACATATCAAAAAATTAGCCAGCCATGGTGGTGCACACCTGTGGTCTCAGCTACTCGGGAGCCTGAGATGAGAGAATCGTTTCAGCCCAGGAGGTAGAGGGCTGCAGTGAGCTAGGACTGTGCCACTGTACTCCAACCAGAGGGGCAGAACAAGACTCTATCTCAATGAAAAAGGGAAAGAGCAGAGCTTCATCAGGGCTTCCAGGAGACCCGTGCAGCTGGAGTAGAGATAACAAATGGGGGACCAACCCGGGATAACAATATGGAGACGGGCAGGAGCCCAAGTGTGCAGGGCCTTCTACACAGGACCAAGGCTATGGGTATTGCATTCTGAGGACAATGAGAAGCCAGAGGAGGATTTTAAACTAGGTACAGCATTGTCCCCCAATAGATCCCAAGAATTTGGAAAAAGCAAAAAGGAATTAGGACCGTGTGGACCAAGTATCACTACTTCCCACTTAGGAACTTCTGATTTTCTGATACTCAAAGCACATTTACTAGGACAAATGGACAGATTCTCCATTCCAACTAGGATAACCCTTTAGGGAGTTTGCTGGCTATCAGATTACTGGGTCCTGTGGCAGAACCTCTGGGAGGAAGAACAGGAATCCACTTTTTTATTTTATTTTTTTAAGAAGGAGTCTCGCTCTGTCACCAGGCTGGAGTGCAGCGGTGCGATCTTGGCTCATTGCAACCTCTGCCTCCTGGGTTCAAGTGATTTCCCTGCCTTAGCCTCCCGAGGAGCTGGGACTACAGGCACATGCCACCATGCCCAGCCAATTTTTATATTTTTAGTAGAGACAGGGTTTCACCATGTTGGCCAGTATGGTCTCGATCTCTTGACCTCATGATCTGCCCGCCACGGCCTCCCACAGTGCTGGGACTATAGGCGTGAGCCACCGCTCCCAGCCAGTAATCCACTTTTAAAGAGCTCACGGCAGACTTCGTTGCACAGTTTGGCTTGAGAACCCCCAAGTCAAGAGATGCAGTTCCTTAAAGACATGATTATTAAAATTTAGCTAATCGAAAAAACAACACATGAAGCAGACACAGCAGCTATGGTGAGAGGGCCATGCCTAGAGGCAGCTGCCGAGAAGGGTGGGTCTCTGTGAGAGAACACAGTGTGCTCTCTCCGTCTGTCTCCTCCACGTGTGGGGACCCCAGGAGCAGTTCTGATGTTCACACACAGAGGAATTTCACCGTGGCTGGAATATCTCCAGTGCCGGCTTGTCCCTGAAGGGAAGGTGACTGCCGACTGCCCCATTTGCTTCAACAGGAACAAAAATAGGAGCATCAAGGCAAGCTTCCCCACCAAGCTTCAGCCACCAACTTTAAACTAAAAGGCACAGCTGCCTTTTGAATGTCTTTGACGTGTGAAGTACAAGAGGCTGGGACAAATACAGACAAGAGGTGACCCAGTATATGGCGTGGTCTCCAGCTTTCCCGTTGCTTCCATGCTGACTGGCCGCAGGGTGCTTTACATGACGTTATTCCTGCAGCACTCAGCACTGTGCCTTGCACCAAGTAGGGGCTTTACAGCTTCTGACTACCTTCATTCAATACATACACCAGCTTTGAATGATGCAATGTTAAATATGGGATTGCACCACCTGCACGCTCAACAACCGGTCACTGCTTGACTGAAGCTATTTCAATTGGCTACTCAACATGATTTTTCAGCCAGCTGTAGTAGCTCATGCATTTAATACCAGCAGTTTGGGAAGCTAAAGTGGGAGGATAGCTTGAGGCCAGAAGTTTGAGGACAGCCTGGCCAACATAGTGAGACCCCATTTCTATAAAAAAAAAAATTAGCGGGGCATGGCGCCATGTACCTGTGGTCTCAGCTACCTGGCAGATGGAAAGATCTCGAACACAGGAGGTTGAAGCTACAGTGAGCCATGTTCCTGCCACTGCACTCCAGTCTGGGTGAAGAAGAAGACCCTGTCTTGAAAATAAAATAAAATAATCAATATTAAAAATAGGATTTCTCAACCTCAACACTCTTGGCATTTGGACCCGGGTCATTCTTTGTTGTAGACAGCTGTCCTCTGCATTGTAGGGTGCTTAGCAGTATCCCTGGCCTCCACCCACCAGATGTCAGTAACACACTCCCTGCCCCAGCTGTGACAATCAAAGATTTCTCCAGACACTGCCAACTGCCCTCTGAGATGCAAAATTGCTCCCCTGCCCACTGGAAACCCCACTACAGATAGTAATAGATAACATGCACTGAGCATTTACTACATGTTAAACACTATCCCAGCCACATGATATATGCTCTTTATCTAATCCTTTTAACTTAACAGTGGCGTAGGTGTTACTATCCTCATTATGCAGATAAGGAAACTGAAGGAAAGGGGCCACTACACAACTGAGAAGTGGAGGGGACTAAATGGTGATCCTGATTGTCTTCAGTTTCAACTAGCACTGGAACTTCAAACCTCTATCCCCTACTGCTGTGTTATCAGTGACTTATTACAATTCCAAAGAATTCCACGCAATTCTCTGTATTTCATGTGTTTTCAGTTTTCACTAACACATTTTTAAAGAAAGAAAAAATAGCCATAACATTAAAATGGTAGAGGGTGACTCCAGGTCAGTGATTCTCAAAGTGTGGTCCAGGTCCGCAGGACTCTTTTAGGGAGATCCACCAAGTCAAAACTACTTCATGGTAATACTGTGATGCTATGGGCATGTTTTCCTCTCATTTTCTTATGAGTGTATGGGGGAGTTTTCCAGAATGTGTGATGATATTACCACTTTAACAGATAATAGATTATGTGGTCAGGTAATCCTGCATTTTAGCAAGTCCTCATTTTAATTTCCAATACAGTAACCATGGAGAGAGACCGTTCACACACACAAAAGTTCTTCAATATGTTCTAAGAGCACAAAGGAGTCCCGCAACTAAAGTGGTTCAGAACTACTGTTTTAAATTAGAAGACACGCAAAGGTATAAACAGTCAAATGGAACATGTCAACTTTGACACAAATTCCAGTTTTCTGAGGGGAATTTTAAGAGGAAAATGGAAAGATGTTGGTCAAAGGGTCCAAACTTTCAGTTATAAGATGTCCAGGTTTTGGCCGGGTGCGGTGACTCACGCCTATAATCCCAGCAGTTTGGGAGGCCGAGGAGAGTGGATTGTGAGGTCAGCGATGGAGACCATCCTGGCTAACATGGTGAAACCCCATCTCTACTAAAAATACAAAAAATTAGCCGGGCTTGGTGGCACGTGCCTGTAATCCCAGCTACTCAGGAGGCTGTGGCAGGAGAATCGCTTGAACCCGGGAGGTGGAGGTTGCAGTGAGCCAAGATCTCACTGTTGCACTCCAGCCTGGACAACAGCGCAAGGCTCTGTCTCAAAAAACAAGTCTAAGTTTTGGGAATCCAATGTAGCACATGATAACTATAGTTAAAAATGCCGCTTTGTTTCCTTAAAATTTGGTAAGAGCGCAGACTTTTAGTGTCTTCACCTTACGTAACAGTAACTAACTACGGGTGAAGACCAACGTGTTAATTTGATTGTCATAATCATTACGTAGTGTGTATGTACATCAAATCACTACACTGCATACCTTAAATACATACAATTTTTGTCAATTAAATATTTTAAAATCTTAAAAACGTAATAGATAAAAAAGACATTTGGGAGACAACTGGGAAAATCTAGATATCTACTGGAGACTAGGTAATACAAAGGAGTTATTAATTTTGTTCTTATCCTGAGGAGATGCAGGCTAATGTTTCTAGGGTGGATACATACAAATTACTGTGGCTCATATACACACCACATACACGTAAACACGCACAGATATCTCTTTCAATACACACACACGTAGGTAAAGCAGAGGTGACAAAATGTTCCCTGTCAGTGGCCTGGACGGTAAGTATACCACATATGTCACATTATTCATTTGTTATTTTCTCCTTCTATGTTCCATGGAATGTTTGTAATCAGTTGGGAGAGTAGATTCAACTTTGTCTCACAAAGAGATATATAGTGAGGAAAGACAGGAGGTCTTTTAAGTTTCTGTTATTTTCCCAGACTCAGGAAGAAGATGGTCAGGGTGAAGTGAGCAGGTGAAGAATGAACATGCCATTAAGTTAGCACTCCCAGCCCTAGCACAGCAAAGCTTAGGACTGATTCAACACGCTGCTACCTCCTCAACCCTCTATCAAGCCATTTTGGGCCCTCTTACATCCTGGGTTGGAGGCAATTCAGCCTCAATGTGCACACGCAGCAGCTACGATCATAGGAAAGCCAGCTCAGAATCCTTCACGCTCCATGTCAGGAGTCTCTTTCCGTCTACTCTTCTCCCTCATTCACCACTCCGCCTGCTTCAGCTCACCTCTCCGGCACAGCAGGCCTCTTCAAGCGCCATTCATGGCCCAATTTATGGATCTGTTAGCTTTATCAGCTTAGCTCTAAACTGGTTATTTTAAGCACTTTATCTCTATGGCAATTACAAAAAAAAAAAAAAAAATGAACTGCGCAGAGAAAGAAATGTGAAAATTGTCTAAACAGAGCAAACGGCAACCACAAATTTCCTATCTTCTCAAGAGATGATGAAAACACCCAATCAGAATAGTACCTGGTGATTTCATAAACCTAAAAGAACACGTCACACACGACACACGGCATTCATTACTCATGCTGCACTGATAATGAAATCGCAGGTCTGAGAGCCTGAGACAAGCACCTGGAGGACAGTATCTCTCCCTGAGTCCCAGTTATGAAATGATGAGCCCAAGACCCCTTCATAGTCACCAGACTCTACCAGCGCAGCCCAGAAGGTGAGGGAGAGGAGAGTGTAATGGGGAGGACCTGCTGGTCTAGAGCTTACACCAAATTCCCCTCTCTCACTGGGGCGCTTGAGAATACCATTTAATACCAGCCACTCAACCAAACCACCTTGGCTTTAAACATCATTTCCCTGACCTCCACACTCCAGGTCCCCCAGTCGACCCGAGTCCCATCCTCTCTGAATGCAGATAAGGCATTTGTATCTAAATGAGAGGTTTTTAACTGTTTTATGTGCCTTGAAACCCGTTGGTCTAACAAGACCTATGAATCCCCTCTCAGGATGTTTTTGAATTCATAAAAATAGAATACAAAGGACTATAAAAGACATTGGTAATACTGCAACCTATGATTTATCAATTGATGCTTCTTTATTAATGCATTCAATAACGAGATCCAGCAGCACACCTAATAACCACCATAATTTCAAGGTAGGGATGAGGATAAATTAGTATGTTGGGATACCTGCAACAATGGTAATGCGATGTGAAAATACCTATGATTTGACTGATGACAAAGCCACAGATTCTGCTAGAAACCACCTGTGGTTTGTTCTCTACCTTGATAATTGGAGGAAACTCTTTAACTTTTCAGTTTGAGTTCATGTAAATAAATATGTCAGCTTTTTCACAGCCAAGTTTTCAGACTCCATGAATTCGATCCACTAACCCCAGGTTTACAATGTCTGGTCCAATGAATAGACAATTTTCAAAAAACAGATATACCGGCCAGGCACAGTGGCTCATGCCTGTAATCCCAGCACTTTGGGAGGCCGAGGTGGGCCGATCACAAGGTCAGGAGATCGAGGCCATCCTGGCTAACATGGTAAAACCCCGTCTCTACTAAAATTACAAAAAATTAGCCAGGCTTGGTGGCGGGCGCCTGTAGTCTCAGCTACTCGGGAGGCCGAGGCAGGAGAATGGCGTGAACCCGGGAGACGGAGCTTGCAGTGACCGGAGATTGTGCCAGTGCACTGCAGCTTGGGCAACAGAGTAAGAGCCTGTCTCAAAAAAAAAAAAGAAGATATACCAATGGCCAAAAAACATATGAAAAATGTTCAACATCAGTAATCATCAGGAAATGCATATCTAAACCACAACACAATACCACCTTATGCCTGCAAGAATGGCCGTAATCAAAAAAATCAAAAAACAGTAGATGTTGGCATGGATGCAGTGAACAGGTAACACTTCTAGACTGATGGTGGAAATGTAAACTAGTACAACCACTATGGAAAATAGTGTGAGATTCCTTAAAGAACTAAAAGTAGAACTACCATTTGATACAGCAGTCCCACTACTGGGTATCTACCAAGGGCACACAAAAAAGATAATTGCTCATGCATGTTTAGTGCAGCACAATTCACAACTGCAAAAACGTAGAAGCAATGCAAGTGTCCATCAATTAACGAGTGGATAAAGACATTATGATATATATGTGTATATATATAGATATAGATATATATGTATGTATATACACACACACACACACACACGTGTGTGTGTGTGTGTGATAGAATACTACCAGCCATAAAAAGACATGAATTAATGGAATTCACAGCAACCTGGATGAAACTGGAGACTATTATTCTAAGTGAAGTAACTCAGGAATGGAAAACCAAACATAGTATCTTCTCACTTACAAGTGGGAGCTAAGCTATGAGGATGCAAAGATGTAAGAACGATACAATGGACTTTGGGGACTTCAGAGGAAAGGGTGGGAAGTGGGTGAGGGATAAAAGACCACAAATTGGGTTCAGTGTATACTGCTTGGGAGATAGGTCCACCAAAATCTTACGAATTAACACTAGAGAACTTACTCATGTAACCAAATACCACCCGTTTCCCCAAACACCTATGGAAATAAAAATAAATTTTAAATTTCTAAAAAAGTAAAATGTCTGGTCCACATACTTCAGAAATCTAGGAAGTGGTTAATCTGCAAGCCACAGTCAGATGGAAGATGATTTCTGGCCCCAGGCCTCACCCTCAGTTCCGGTCTCTGTACCTTCTTAGCCCTGCCACCGTGTGACTCTACACGGTGTGACCACCGTTCCTTCGTAGCTTCATGCCCTGCCTCCCTAAACAGGGATACACTTCCTCTTCTCTGGACCAAGTTGCCTTCTTTTAACCCTGTCTATATGGTTTGTTCATTAATGCACCCAACATCCATTTCTTGAGTGCCTACTAGGTGACACGGGATGTTTCAAGCCTGGAAAGGGTTTCAACAAAAGATAAAGACAACAGTTTCTAATTACCAGATACTATAAATCTCCCTTCCCTCAGACTGAAAGATTTCTGACGTCAGAGGACCATGTCCTTTATGTTCAGTCTATAGCCCCCATGATCAGCACAATGACTATGCAGAAATGCCCTATCAGTATTTGGTGGGTGGGTGGATAAGTATTTACAGGGAAAAAGGAACAGGTGAGTGGGCAGATGGATGGATGAGGCATAGGTAAATCATCTTTATCTTTTTGATATTCGTTATCCTCAGGTGCACCTTGACTCCCCTCCCCTCAAGCTAAAATGGTTGGTTTACTTTTGCATTCTGGCACTGAAACCATAAAGACCCTTCCATGTAATACCCGTAAGAAAGAGAGATCTGTGCCCTCTGCGTATTCCAGGTAATACCCAGAGAACAAATGGCCCACGCACAGAATGAGTTAAACAGAAAAGTCATTGCCATTTTCCAAGGTCAAGAAGCACCATGCCAAGTCTCATCAAGGGAATTAAGTCCCCCAATCTGATGATCAAAGTTACATGATCGTGGAATGTGGTCACTCAAGACTCGTGCTCAGGAAGGCCAGCCTGGGTCCCCTCAGCTTGTTTCAGCCCCAAACTTGGACTGCAATGAGGAGTTTGCTCTGCCTGGGTCAGGACACCTTTCCAACCCTGATGTCTCAGTCTTGGGGTTTCAGCTTCTCAGCAGGTTGTGTGGCTGAGTTCTCCAGTAACAAAAGAGAAGAAAACATTCCCAGGTCTGCAAGCCTTTCTTCATTCCCTCTCTTCACTCCACTTGCTAGATCAACCCTGGCACTGCTTCGCTCAACAACTGACTTGTAGCCACAGAGCAGGCATTCTCTCCAGCCTTGCCCTGGAGTCCAGATCATGAAATGGGATCAAGAATTTGCAGACCTCACACCTGTAATCCCATCACTTTGGGAGGCCAAGGTGGGTGGATCACCAGAAGTCAGGAGTTCAAGACCAGCCTGGCCAATGTAGCAAAATCTCGTCTCTACGAAAAATACAAAAATTAGCGAGGCACTGTGGTGGGTGCCTGTAATCCCAGCTACCTGGAGGTCTGAAGCAAGAGAATAGCTTGAACTGGAAGGCAGAGGTTACAGTGAGCCAAGATCATGCCACTGCACTCCAACCTGGGTGACAGAGTGAGACTGTGTCTCAAAGAAAGAAAGAAAGAAAGCAAAGGAAAAGAAAAGAGAAAAGAAAAAGAAAAAGAAAAGAAAAAACCAAAAGAAACGAAATTTGCAGACCTCAAACCAAACCCTCCAAGTCCAGCAAGTGAACAGTGAGTGCCTCTATATGACAGCTGAGACACAGCGTGCTGCTCAATACTTCAGACCCTAGAGTCGGGCTGTCAGGCCTTGCATTCTTATTCCACTCCTATTCACTGGCCCTGTGATTCTACATACTTTATTCACTCGAGTCCCAATTTCATCCTCTGTAAAACAGTGACAGCAGGATCAACCACACTGTCTTGTAATGTGGATTAAGTGTGAAAAAAACCACAAAGCATTTGTGATACAATAAATTGTTTATACATTAACTATTATTAGTGTTGTTAATATGAATTTGTCAGGAAATCATGGTTCTAAGAGTATACATAGCTTACTTTGAAAGTTAGTGAAACCAGAGTTCCCCAATTCAACCAGATCATTCCCAGAGAAAAATTAATAAATATGTCCCCAATCAAGAGACATATACCACATATATTCAGAGAAGACTAATGTTTTTTTATTTTACTTTAAGTTCTGGGATACATGTGCAGAACGTACAGGTTTGTTACACAGGTATACATGTGCCATGGTGGTTTGCTGCACCTACCAACCCGTCATCTAGGTTTTAAGCCCCATATGCATTAAGTATTTGTCCTAATGCTCTCCCTCCTCTTCCTCCCCACCCCCTGATAGGCCCTAGTATGTGATGTTCCCTCCCTGTGTCCATGTTTTCTCATTGTTCAACTCACTTGAGAGTAAGAACATGCGGTGTTTGGTTTTCTGTTCCTGTGTTTATTCCAACCCAAATGCCCATCAATGATAGACTGGATAAAGAAAATGTGGCATATATACACCATGGAATACTATGCAGCCATAAAAAAGAACGAGTTCATGTCCTTTGCAGAGACATGGATGAAGGGAAGACTATTTCTAAGAGTCCTTGGATATGGCTATAAGAGCTACAGATCTTATGTTAAGTGTTCTTAATTCACATGAAACTAAAAGTATTAACAATTATAAAGAAGCAGTCAGGAGGAAACTTTCAGAAGTGATGGACAGGTTTATGGTGTAAGTTGCGGTGATGGTTTCACAGATGTGTTCTTATCTCCAGCCTTAACAAGTTGTATATGTTAACGATGTCCAGATTTTTGTATCTTAATCACACCTTAGCAAAGTGGCTTAGATTTTGAAAATGCCAACTTATTCCAACCAGCACTTCTAAATGAATGTGAGGGAGTTGCAAGACATACTAATAAAGATAATTATATTAACAATAAAAATAACAATTTTAACGATATGCTCGCCTCTGCACTGGGAGCTGAGAGGCATTATTTCTTTCATCCTGGAAAATAACACTCTGTGAAAGCTATTACTGTTCACACTTCAAAAAATAAGAAACTCAAAACTATAGAAAGTCCGAGTGATTTGAATGTACACATGCACCTAAGAAGAGAAACAAGGTTTGGAATCCAGCTTTTCCTAAGCCCCAAATCATTCCTGTAACTAATATTTTGCTATTATTGGTAATAATTAAAATTATTCATTAACCCAGAAGAGTAATGACAGCCTTTCCATAAGCATTTCATGAGCACGTCCTACAAGTCCAACACTGTGAAAATGGCTGATGACGTTGTGGTGAACAAGACAGACACAGTGGCCATCCTTCCTCCCTCAGAGCTCACAATCTAGAGACATGCAGGAGATACACCTAATCAACAATTGCACATGCTTTAAAAAAATCATTGTCAGTGTACAAAGTACTTCCAAAGAGAAATAGAGAGTCAAATGGAGGCTTCGACGGCACCTGCTACTAATTTATACTGCTGGCAAAGTCAAAGCATAGTGATATTCTCACTTTCCAAGAAGCTATTAAGTCCCATTTCCCCTTGGACCTTCTCAAGGGTCATGCTGTGCCTGTGAGATGGGAAAGAGGTACAAATGCACGCCCATTTCACCTGCTTGCAAAGCTTGAACAAGGACACACAGAGCAGTCTGCTGTATAAAGGACAACCATTGCAGCTCCTCACCCAATCATTACCTTTGCAGTTGTAGCAGAACCCACTTTGAAAAATTCTGGGAAGGAATGTAAAGCACCATTCATCACTGAACCTAGCCACACCCCGTCTTCAGTGTTCTTCCAGCCAGCTGCTGCTACAGATGTCACTTCCTGCCAGATGCGCTCATACAAAGCCTCAATCGACCTCCACCCGCAAGGAGCAGGAGAAAGTCTGTGATGTTTCATGTCTTTCCATTCGCGGGCAACGGGACTCTTGACTCTTCGCACGAATCTTACCCCCACGAAAGGGGTGAAAACTATCCACAAGTCGACATTGAAAAAAATCATGGAACAAGTTTCCTGCCCACAGTCCTTCACCCCACATATTATCACAAGCCTGATTTCCACAGTAGATGTTGCATATGATGGTGTGCAAACGCTAGCCTCATCGAGCCTAAATTTCAGATAGCAATCAAATAATCAAATACGTCCCATTTGAAGATGGCACCATGTGTCAGCCCTGCTCTTAGATTTGTCTCCTAAGTGTGGAGACAGATATGCCCTAGTGTGTGCATCCTCATTAGGACTGCTGGGTAGGAAACGTAGGCTGGACCCAGTGTACAAGGCATTGCAACATATAACCCAAAGCAGGAGAACCTCTACTTGCCAGCAGGGGATGTGTGGCGGGGTGGGGGGTGGGGGGGGACTGTCCTGGGTGCTGAAATGGTACAGCGATGAGAAGAAAGCATTTCATCCCTTTTTTTTTTTTTGAGACGGAGTCTCGCTCTGTCGCCCAGGCTGGAGTGCAGTGGCTGGATCTCACCTCACTGCAAGCTCCGCCTCCCGGGTTCACACCATTCTCCTGCCTCAGCCTCCCCAGTAGCTGGGACTACAGGCGCCCGCCACCTCGCCCGGCTAGATTTTTGTATTTTTTAGTAGAGACGGGGTTTCACCGTGTTAGCCAGGATGGTGTCGATCTCCTGACCTCGTGATCCGCCTGTCTCGGCCTCCCAAAGTGCTGGGATTACAGGCTTGAGCCACCGCGCCCGGCCCATTTCATCCTTTTCACTCCTCTGCTTGCTCACAAATAAAGGAGGAATACAGTGGAATCCAGGAGGGAAGCAGAGAGGGAGAAAGAGAGGGAAGGAGAGACAGAGAGACAGAGACAGAGAGAAAAAGGAAGAGAGAACACGGCAGGGACTGCAGGAGGAGGAGCACATCACACCAGGCAGCAGGATCCACAGGACCCAGACTTGGTCAGTCTCGGGCTTTCATGCCAGGTTGTGAGTGAGATGTGAAAGGGCTTGAGGCTTTGGGAGGCTCAGTGGGGCTGGATGAGAAAAGAATAGGGTGTTTTCACATCCAGCACAGACCAGGCTTGAACCAGAAAGTCCTGGACTTGGAGTCTTGGGAGATGATTCTGAACGGGAGAAGAGAACACCACAAAGAAGGAAGAAGGACAGGTAAGAACGTTCCTTCCCAACCTCCACATGAAGTGGTATGGACTTCAGGCTGGTGGAAGTCCTGATTTGAAATGTTTGCTGATTTCCACGGTATAAATACTCCCACTACAGCGTGGCCCGTTTCCAGCTTAATGGCTTAACATCTGGTTTGCAGGATTCCTGAGAATTCAACACTTGGCTTTCAAAAGCCAATATGGATTGGCTCCAGCATATTACAGGCCAAAGAACAGCTTGATGCACTTTACATACAACATGTCAAACAGTCACAAAGCATTAACTGCGAGTCCATTTCACAGATAAGAGGTGTGAGGCTCAGAAAGCCAAGTGACTCGTCCAGCGGGATGCTCGAGCTAGTATTTGACCCAGACGTGTCCCCACTGCAAAGTCTATGCACTTTTCACGGCAGGCAGGGACGGAACCCTTGACATCAGGCTCATCAACCAAAAGCTTGCACCAGCTGGGCCCTGCCTGCCCACCCTGCTGCGTGAGTGGCCAACCAGATGGGATCTGAGAACATCCACAAAGTGAGAAGGAAAACACATGAGCAGACACTGGCTTTAGCCCCTCATCTTTCAGGGGCTGAGAGCAGCCCTCCTGCCTGCTGGCCTTGGATGAGCTCAGCACGGACCCTAGACCCAGCGTCCATTCTAAGAGGGCACATATGGCCTGACTCAGTGGCTGCAGGTAAACTGGCTGGGCGTGAGCCACCCCAGCCCTGGCCCGTGGAAATGAGCGGCTCTAAGCACTTTTGGTAAATGAAGAGTATCTCTCAGAGCCAGCACCTGCCCCAAAAGCCAAGCATTTCCAAGAGAGGGGCAGCCGCACATGGGGCAGACCAGGCTTCTGCTCTGTTAGCAGAGGGAGAGGCAAAGGAGGTCAGAGAGAAGCAAACACCCCAGCCCAGCACACGGCTCAGTACCCTACCTGCTGCACACAGGCCCAGCACATGGCTCAGTACCCTACCTTCTGCATACAGGCCCAGCACATGGCTCAGTATCCTACCTTCTGCACACAGGCCCAGCACATGGCTCAGTATCCTACCTTCTGCACACACGCCCAGCACACGGCTCAGTACCCTACCTTCCTCACAGAAGCCCAGCAGGTTCTTGAGTGTGCACAGCATGGAGCAGAGACCCAGTTACCCCCGATTTGAGAAAGGAAGGGTAAGACGCCAACCACATATGTACTATGCACATCATGCTACCTGCAGTGACCCCGAGCCCTGGCAGTTAGCTGGTGACCTGGAAAGCTTACACAGACAAGGTGGCTGAGCTGGGAAAAGGAGATCTGTAATCTACCCAAGGTCATGAACTAGCATCTGAATTCAAATCTGTCTGGTTTCAAATCCTTTGTTCTTCCCACTGTGCCTCTCTGAAAGGGACATTTATAACCTTTACGTAGCTGGATTCCTGCACCCATTTTCCCAGCTAAGCTGCTGAATGTGCCGGGTGGGTGAGTGGGTGGGGGTTGGGAGCAGGACATGTAAAGACTTCTGGAGTGGAGGTCTGGATGTTATGGCCTTGGCGAAGCACAAAAAGGTGACACTAATGTAATCCTGTCATCCCTCCTGTTACACAAACACTCTGTTTAAAGATAACAATTTCTGTTTAGGCTCCTGTAACATGTGGTTCAGGCTCCCCTTCCAACTCTGCCATCAAGGTAGGAAAGCCAGTGGTTAAAAGTGCAGGCTTTGGGGTCAGACCGATCTGCATTCATTTCTAAGATCTGACTCTCTGGGCATATTAGTTAACCTTAGTGAGCCTCACTTTTCCCATCTGTAACATGGTTTGATGACAGCAGCTACCCTAAAAGGTTGTTTTAAAAAGTAAATAAAACCAAATATATAAAGTACTAAATGGTATCTGATGACTAGTAATCTCTCAGAATATGTTAGCTCTGTGATTATCATCACCACCATCATCATTATTATTAAAAGCATTATTTTTTTTGAGATGGAGTCTCACTAGGATGCCCTGGCTGGAATGCAGTGGTGTGATCTTGGCTCACTACAACCTCCTCCTCCAAGGTTCAAGAGATTCTTGTGCCTCAGCCTCCCAAGTAGCTGGGACTACAGGCATGCATCACCAAGCAAAGCTATTTTTTTTCTTTCATATTTTTAGCACAAATGGGGTTTCTCCATGTTGGCCAGGCTCATCTTGTACTCCTAACCTCAACTGATCCTCCTGCCTTGGCCTTCCAAGTGCTGGAATTATAGGCATGAGCCACTGTGCCCAGCCTAAAAGCATTATTATTATCAGTTTACTTTGTTACTGATATGCAAATGGATGCTTATGATTGGGCAACAAGACTATTTAGAAGAAATTATGTAACCAGAACTCCTCCTGCAAATCTAACAGGAGAGTATAAAAAGCAGGCAGGGATGGGTATCCACGTGGACTCAGTTAGACTGAAATGGCTCACAGGTGGGCGCTGGGAATTCACACTGCTGATGGAGGGTTGGGCAAGGTGGTGACTGACAAGGTCACACACAGGACAGGACAGGGTGCTCATTTCCCCCAAAAGAAATGTTGACTCCTGACAACACTGGGAGGGCAGAACCTGATCCAGGTCCCAAAGGCAACCTGTACTTTCATCCCTTGGTTCTGCAAGATGGCCTGGGGCAGGATTCCATGTGTGTCTACCTGGGGTGGCAGCAGAGAGACTTGCCTGTGTCCTTCAACCAACACTCTGCAGGTTGCTCCAGGAATGGTTGTACAAGAAGCGAGGATTCAGGCTAGTCACGGCAGCTCACTCCTATGATCCCAGCACTCTAGGAGGCCAAGGCAGGTGGATCATGTGAGGCCAGGCATTGGAAACCAGCCTGGTCAACATGGTGAAACCCCGTCTTTACTAAAAAATACAAAATTTAGCCAGGCATGGTGGCGGGTGCCTGTAATTCCAGCTACTTGGGAGGCTGAGGCAGGAGAATCACTTGAACCTGGGAGGCAGAGTTTGCAGTGAGCCAAGATCGCACCACTGCACTCCAGCCTGGGTGACAGAGTGAGACCCTGTCTCATAAAACAAAAAAAGGTAGGGTTCTCCCAGGGGAAGGGAAGAGTAAGGGAGAGGGAGAAGGGACAGCAAGGAAGGACAAGGGAGGAAAGAAAAGGAAGAAACGAGGCAGAAGGAAAGAAGGGGTGAAAAGTCATCAAGGAGAGAGTGGGGAGACAGGTGTTTCTTCTGTCTCATTCACTGGCTTCGTTCCTGCCTTCATGAACCGTCACCTGCAGCCCCATCCTCCCTAAGAACAAAGACCGTGTCCATCTATTAATAAGACACAAAGTAAGCATTCAGTAAATGTGGGAGAAGACAGACAGAAGGAGGGAGAGAGCCAGAGAGAGGAAGGTAGGCTCCTGGTAACCCCTGTTACATGGAGAGAAAAGCTGCATTCCCTCCCTTCTGGTGTTTATCTAAGCAGCTGGCAGAACTAAGGCAGTTTTGCTTAAAAATCATTTCCCAGGGGATTAGCATCCCCTTTCACACTTAAAAGCCTTCCCCAAAGCCAAAGAATGAATTGATTTTCCTATAACTAATCACACTCCCGTTTAATAGCAGGAAGCCACTGCTTTATTTTCCATTTCTGTCTCTAAAAATGCAGACTGGGCATCCAGGTCGCCTCTCCCACACCGAGTGCAGGATGCCAGGGTGATGGAGGACGCCCTCGACAGGGCTCCCTCCCTCCCTCCACACCACCACCACCACCACCGCCCCGCCTCCGTGGCTTCCTCTGAAGAGGGCGAGGAGTGTGGCTGAGAGCCCAGAAATGGGCACTTCACATCTCCCGAGGCCGTCAGAGTCAGCCTCTCTGGCCCAAGCATCTGCCTCTGTTTGCTCAGGTAAGATTGAGAGCCTCGTATTACAGCTATTTCACCAGGAGTTGGGGGGTGCTGGCTGCAGGCTGTTGAGTCCCTGTCCAAACCACAGAGGTTACTGATAGGAAAGCTCATCCGTGAAGACGCCAACTTGCCTTCAGAATCTGTGTTTGCTTAAGCAGCCCAGACGGCCGATGCCGCATGCAGAGAGCAATGTGGTGTGTGCAAAGCATCCACTCTGCCTCTTCTCGTGGGCTGACCTCCCCGCGTGTTCCACTGGGAGGTCATGCTTGGGAACTCGAGTGCTACCCGCTCTGATGAAGCAGTTCACATCCCTCTATAATCTGCACAGTGTGAAGGACTAACAAGCTCAGCTCGAGGGCAAGCCACCAGCCCGAAAACACCCGGATCAAATCCGCCCCACGTACATGTTGTCAACACAAGTTGTGGAGTGAAAACAGCGAGTTGTACGTGACGACCTTCAATTTGTGTTTGTTGAAAACAGAAATGTAAATTCACGCAGTACTTTGTGCGTGGATATTCCTAATTGTAAAGTACCAAAAAATGGACAAAGAAGATAAAAATAAATTCATGACGGAGGCTGCATCTCCCAGGGAAGAAAGGGAAATAAGAGGGAGACAACGGGAGGAGCTTATCTATGATTTCTGTTTTTAGTTTTACTAAAACTATTAGCAGAGACCAATAACAACTGCCAATGTGGAGTGGTGGAAATACACTTTAAAAATATTATTTCTGACCGGGCCTGGTGGCTCACGCCTGTAATCCCAGCACTTTGGGAGGCCGAGGCAGGTGGATCACCTGAGGTCAGGAGTTCAAGACCAGCCTGGCCAACATGGTGAAACGCTGCCTCTACTAAAAATATAAAAATTAGCCGGGCATAGTGGCACATGCCTGTAGTCCCAGCTACTTGGGAGGGTGAGACAAAAGAACCACTTGAACCCAGGAGGCAGAGGTTGCGGTAAGCCAAGATTATGCCACTGTACTCCAACCTGGGTGACGGAGAAAGACTCCATCTCAAAAAATATATATATACACATATATGTATATGTGTATATATATATGTGTGTGTGTGTGTGTGTATATACATAATTGCTTTTATGTATCTTTAAACACCTGATTTTTTTTTTTCATACAGAGTCTCATTCTGTCGCTCAGGCTGGAGTGCAGTGGCGCAATCTCCGCTCACTGCAACCTCCACCTCCTAGGTTCAAGCGATTCTTGAGCTTCAGCCTCCCAAGTAGCTGGAACTACAGATGAGAACCATCACACCTGGCTAATTTTTGTCTTTTTTCTAGACACAGGGTTTTGCCATGTTGGCCAGCCTGATCTCGAACTCGTGACCTCAAGTGATCCTCCCGCTTTGGCCTCCCGAAGTGCTGGGATTACAGGCGTGAGCCATTGTGCCTGGCCTAAAATGTGATTTTTTAAATATACAAATAAAAAGAGGAGGCAGACACAAGGAAAACTAACTCCATACCCTCAATAATTTCCCGTCCTGCCCACATCTGAATGCATTTTTTTCTTTTCTCCTTCTAGATCAGAGTTTCTCACCGTCAACTCTCTCGACGTGTTGGATGAGATCATTCTTGGCGGTGGGAGGTGTCCTGGGCATCACAGGGCACAGAGTAGCATCCCTGGTCTCCACCCACTAGATGCCAGTACCACCTCCCCTCAAGCTGTACTAACCAAAATGTCACTGGACACTGCCAAATTCACCTAGGGAACATCACCCTTGGTTGAAAAGCCCTGGTCTAGATGAAACCTATGTCAGCCCAGCGTCTCCTCTTCCAGCACAGAGCACCACACCTGTGCAGTCCTCTAGGGCCTTCTGATCACACTCGCATGCATTCTCTCACTCTGGTTTTTTAGTAGCACTACCTGAGGAAGTGAGGTTGTGATGCCCATTGCCCAGATGTTAAAACTGAAGCTCCGACAACTTGAGACACTCTGACACAGCAGGTTTTCCCTGAATTCTCTTCCTGCATGCCGTATTTATAGTTGTGGTGAGTGTTATTCATCAAAAGCCTACAAGGTGGCCAGGTGCAGTGGCTCATGCCTGTAATCCCAGCATTCTGAGAGGCAGAGACAGGCTGATCACTTGAGGTAAGGAGTTCGAGAACAGCCTGCTCAATGTGGTGCAACTCTGTCTCTACCAAAAATACAAAAATTAGTCAGGGACAGTGGTGCATGCCTGTATTCCAAGCTACTCAGGAGGCTGAGGCAGTAGAATATCTTGAACCTAGGAGGTAGAGGTTGCAGTGAGCTGCGATCGCACCACTGCACTTCAGGCTGGGTGACAGAATGAAACTCTATCTCCAAAAAAAAAAAAAAATACAGTCTAAAAGGTACCAATCTTCCTGTGTTGGGAAGAAGCAGAGATTTTTTAAAATAAAGCACACACAGAATCTGTTCCAGGAGACTTGTACCAGGCCCAGCAGCTGATTAGGGGCAGAATGCAGCCTTGAACCAGGGGCCTCAGGTTCTTATTGTTAACCCATAGATTAGTCCTTCTTACCCTAATAATCAGAGAAGGTACTGACTTACTGAGGTCTTCTCTTTCCTTGTTCTTTTGCTCCTTTCCCACACCGTAGAAATGTGGAAAGGGGAAGGAGAAGAGGTGAGGTTTCCAGGGGACAGAGACTAACATGTGCTCAGTGCCTACTGTGTACCCTGAGCTTGCGATAACTTGCTTCGACTGCCTTCACAATAACCCCGTGAAGTAGACAGCGGTGTTTACATTTTGCCAAAAATATGAAACAACATGAAACCAAAGAATCCTATTTCGCAGTGGAAATTAACTGCTGGCATATTTAAGAAGAAAAGGGATCTAATTTTTCTAAAATACAATTTCCTCTGAGGCAGTAGAATGTCCACCATTAGGCAGATAGAGAACTAAATCTGAGCTGTGCCCCTTCCAAGCTCCGTAGCCCTGGGGGAACGACCTCACCTCCTGTTGCCCCACTGTTTTGCTTCATAAACCCGGGGTTCATATTCAGTGAAACGGCGCACATACCACCCACATATCACTGGTCCGCTTTGAGGCAGGATTTTGTCCACTGATGCATTAAAACACACATTTTGAGTCCACAGGCATTTAAGAATGAAGTGTTTCTTAGAAGGAAAGCACGGGGTCCCATAGTGTATGTCACACAGGAATGGCACCTGCATCCTTCCCTGGAAGCCTCCACAGCAGCCGCCGGCTGCACTCCCCTTTCTCAGTATTGCCCTCCCACCATCAAGAGGGTCTTCCCGGCCGGGTGCGGTGGCTCATGCCTATAATCTCCGCACTTTGGGAGGCCGAGGCAGGCGGATCATGAGGTCAAGAGATGGAGACCATCCTGGCTAACGCAGTGAAACCCCATCTCTACTAAAAATACAAAAGTCAGCCAAGCATGGTGGCGGGCGCCTGAAGTCCCAGCTACTCAGGAGGCTGATGCAGGAGAATGGCATAAACTCGGGAGGCGGAGGTTGCAGTGAGCAGAGATCACACCACAGCACTCCAGCCTGGGTGACAAAGCAAGACTCCATCTCAAAAACATAAAAAGTAAAAAGTAAGAGGGTCTTCCCTTACCTGCCCAGACCCCTGCCATGCCCTCCCTGACACAGACTGCCCAGCGCGACCGTCTGACATCGCAGGTGTCTCCTCTGCATTCTCCTCCTGCACATCCTACATGTACAATGCATACTATTGCTGCAGTCAGTATTTTTCACTGACAGCCTACAAGATGACAGGCACTGTGCTGGGAACCACAAGTTGTGCACAGTGGCTCATGGCTCCAATCCCAGCACTTTAGGAGGCCAAGGTAGGAGGACTGCTTTAGGCGAGGAGGTTGAGACCAGCCTGAGCAACACAGTGAGACCCCATCTCCACAACACGGTGGCTCACACCTGTAATCCCAGCACTTTGGGAGGCTGAGGCAGGCGGATCACGAGGTCAGGAGATTGAGACCATCCTGGCTAACACGGTGAAACCCCATCTCCACTAAAAATAAAAAATAATTTTAAAAAAATTAGCCGGGTGTGGTGGCAGGCACCTGTAATCCCAGCTACTCGGGAGACTGAGGCAGGAGAATGGTGTGAACCTGGGAGGCAGAGTTTGCAGTGAACGGAGACTCCGTCTCAAAAAAAAGAAAAAAGAAAACGACAAAGAAATTAGCCAGGTGGGGTGGTACTTGCCTATAGTCCTACTTACTCAGGAGCCTGAGGCAGGAACATCACTTGAGCTCAGGAGTTTGAGGCAGCAGTGAGCTATGATGCATGCCATTGTATTCCAGCATAACAACACAGCAAGACCCTTTGTCTACGAAAATTTTTTTAAAACAGTAGCCAGATATGGTGGCACATGCCTGTAGTTCTAGCTACTCAAGGGGCTGAGGCAGAAGAATGCCTTAAGCCCAGGAGATTGAGGCTGCAGTCAGCTCTGATTGCACCGCTGCGCTCCAGTCTGGGTGACAGACCAAGATCCTATCTCTGAACAAAAATATACGTATGTAAATACATAACAAAGCACACACAGAATCTTTCCCAGGGGAATTCACACTCAGGGAATAGGTCAATGTGTATATGAGACTCTTTATAATTGAAGTAAAATTCACATAACAGTTTACATAAATATAAAATTAAGCACTTTAAAGTGAACCATTCAGTAAATTCATAAGCATTTAGTATATTCATAGCTGTGTGCAAACATCACATCCCATTCCCAAACATTCTCACTCTTAAAAGAAACCTCATGCTAGCTCTCCTAAATCCCTCAGTCCCCGGCAACCTCAAATCTACGTTCTGTCTCTCTCCATATATCTATTACAGATGTTTCACAAAAATGGAATCAGGCAATACGTAGCCTTTTGTGTGTGGTTTCTTTCACTCAGTATCATGATGTCTTTTTTTTTTTCTTTCTTTCTTTTTTTAGGATGGAATTTCATTCTTGTTGCCCAGCCTGGAGTGCAATGACACGATCTTGGCTCACTGCAACCTCCACCTCCCAGGTTCAAGGGATTCTCCTGCCTCAGTCTCCCAAGTAGTTGGGATTACAGGTGTGCACCACCACACCTGACATTTTTCTGTGTGTGTGTATTTTTAGTAAAGACAGGGTTTCACCATGTTGGTCAGGCTGGTCTCGAATGCCCGACTTCAAGTGATCTACTCGCCTCAGCCTCCCAAAGTGCTGGGATTACACCATCCTCAACCTTCACCATGTTTTCCAGGTTCATCCATGCCATGGCATGTGCGAGCATTTCATTCTTCTCAGGTATATACCCAAATAATTAAAAACAGGTATTCAGACAAAAACTTGCAAGCGAATGTTCATGGCAGCATTACTCACAAAAGGTACAAACCCAAATGTCCACCGGCTGATAAATGGATACACAAAACATGCCATATTCATACAATGGCATAGTACTCAGCCACACCTGGGCTTTTTGTGGACATGATTTCAGTTCATCATCAGAATACAGGTGCAGAATGCATAGTATTTTTATCCCCCACAATTTTTGGAGGAAAAAACTGCGAATCAGAAACACTGCCAGTCTCGTGTCTCCCAGCCTGATACGCTTCAAAATCAGAGACATAGCTGAGTTCCTGAAATGCATCTCAGACTAACTCCTCACGTCAGAGGGAGCCACATGGGTGGTTCTGGAAGGTGTACAGTCCAACTTCAACTCATCTGGAGCCCAAGTGCCTTTAACACAGACTTAGAGAATTCTCCTTTCTCCACCATGGGCGTTTGCTTTGCACAATGGCCAAAATCACTCATCCACATTCAGGGTGGTGTTACTATGCCCTTATCAAGGATCTCTGGCACCATTCAAGTCCCTAATTCATTTTACTGCACATAAATTGCATTCTCCTTCATATATAGCCTTAACATATTTAATTAAAGCCCCATTTTACCTTTTTTTTTTTTTTAAAGAAAAACACACACACATACACTTTAACTCTACAAGGGGCTAAAATTATACCTTATGGAAAGACGTGATTGTTTCCTGGCCATGAACTTCTGCTTTTATGAATTGCTAATTTGGTTAATGGGCTCATTCTGCTCTGAAATTTGCATCATGAAAATTGCTAGCTTCGAAGAGTCCTCTGTGTACGACACAGTTTGCACGTTTTGTTGTAAAGGTCACATTTGACATCGTAGAACAGCGGGCCCTTTTGAAAAGGTACAAACGTAAGAAATTAAGTAGGCCCATTGGTATAATGTCATTGTTACAGAGGGAAATAAAAGATTTTTAAGTTAATTTTTATTCATACTGTTTATGCGTGTGCAAGCTGAGCTCTGTCTTGCGTGAATGTGCCTGACACATGATCGTCTTAGCTTGTGATTAGGGGACAGCAGTGGCTGGAAAGTTTCTTCCACAAGAATCAGTGGAATGGGCAGTTGCAAATCAGTAAGAGAACCAATAAATAAAATAAAGGGCATGATCCTGTGCATCTAAGTAGATCCAGGCTCTGGGGAAAGAGAAAGTTGCTACATTAAATCGTAATTTAAATGCTACAGGAAGACTCTGTACCTAACAATACCTTGCTATGACTCTGTGGTTCTGACCATAAAAAATCACGAAGCATTCACCACCCTAATCAATGTGGGGTACACATCTGGATTTTCCTAGGCTGGGTGTGTGAAGTCAGATGCTCAGAACCTCCACACCTCTCAGCAGAGAAGCTCTACTTTATGGTTTCAGGAAACCCTGTATTCACTGGGGAACACGGGGCCAAGTCTGAAGCATCAAGAAGGAAATGATAATGCATAAGGTTTAGCCACCTGCCTGGGTGCCCAGAGGGAGTAAGCAGGGGGCAGTCACACCCTGAAAAAATGATGACCAAGGACACAGCCAAGAAGCTCATTTTTACAATGAGGCAGTCCAAGGTCAACAGCGGGGCTCACCTGCCCACGTGCCACGTCACTTTAGGCAAGTTCCTCACCCTCCTGCTTCTGACGTCATTTTGGTTTTTTTTCATGCCTACAGGGCAGTGATAATGCTAGCATCTGCCTAGGGGGTGGCTGCTGAGGCTTTTAGAGGTTAACACGGAGCCTCCACCCATATCCCACGATCTGGAGGAGCAAGAATATATCATAAGGTAAGGACATAAACTTCTGCCCTCCTGCAAGGGCTCCAGCCAGTCGTGCCCAGGAGAGGTGATGCATTGGGCTAGCCCTGGAGGAACTCAAAAGGAATACCAGGTAGGTGAGTGAGCACTGACAGGTGAGACAGGCAAGGAGCCTAGCCTTTGAATAGAGACCCCCTCACTCTAGGGGCCACAGAGGCATCAGGCAGCATGTTGCTTCTAGTAACATGTCTGTAATCAAGTCTTGGGTAAGACACATATCAGGGAAGAACACCATCAGAGGAAAGCAGTCCTTTGTGACAAGGAAGAGAGGCCCCTCCCGGGAGCACATGGATCCTCCCCCTCCCTCCTCCTGTAATTACCTCTAGTAAATTCCCCATTCATCGGTTTGCCAGCTTCTATTCAGTGAGGACACGAGGCTGCGTGGCTGGGGAAGGGGGGCGGCTAGGCACATTCAAGTTTGCACAATCTCCAATCACCGCACCTGATGGGAATAAGCGCTTGCTTATGTGAAATTTTCATTTCAATCCCAGCCTCAGATTGCAGCATTTAAGAGCGACGTTCCCAAACACTTGAGCGCAGAAGGTTTTTCATCCTCAGAGTCCAGCACAAGTGTTACCTAATTAATGTTCAACAATGTTACCAAACGTCCCTCTTATCAACCTGGAAAGGTCTGGAATTAAGGATTTTGATCTCGCATGGATTGCTTTCATGTATTTCGGGTAATTCACACAGCTGCTTAAAGAAAGATATTCATCAACTATAAACAGCCCCAAGTTTGAGTAGCTACACAAATAAACCTCTTATCTCTCCTGGCAGCCTTGCTTTGCCTGCTTGGGCAGTGAAGGGATCAAAACTGCTCCCCGACAGACTGATTCGATGAGCACGTGGCCTCGAAAGTGAATCACTCTTCAGCCAGGCAGAACAAACTCCCAGCTTGAGCCCCTCAGAGGTTTTCCCTAAGTCCAGACCATGGCCCCTCACAGTCTTGCTCCTCGAAGTATGGTCCAGATACCAGCAGCCTTGGTATCCTCTGAGAACTCACTAGAGATGCAGAATCACGAGTCCCACTTCAGACCTGCAGAATCTGAATCTGCGTTTTAGTCAAATCCCCAAGTGACATGTGTATCCTAGCCTTCTTCTGAGCAAACTCCTATGCTTCCTGGGAAACCCAACTCAAATGGCCCCCGCTCTGTGATGTGCTCCTTGATTCCTACAGAAAATGCCACAGGAAGAGCACACATTTTGAGATGCACTGGTCTTCACGGTTCTCCAAGAACTGACCCCCTGCCTTTATTCCGCTGAGCTCCTTGCTGTTCCTCAGACACAGCCAACATGCCCCAGCTTCCAGGCCTTTGCCCTGCTAAACTCACTGCTCAAGCATACTTCCCCAAGTCACTGGAGGGCCAGGTTTGCTGCATGGCATACCTGAAAGGGGTGCCATTTACATCACAGTTGAAATAAATGGCATCCCCTGCAGCCTTGCTCAGGAGCTGGGTGGCACAGCAACCCCGTGCCAGGACCTGAGTAAGAGCTATCTCTTGCGAGAGGCCTTTCTGTTTACCCTTATCCTAAGCAAGCTCCCATCACTCTTTCTCCCCTTAGCCTGCTTTGCAGTTCTTCACAGTGCTTACTACTACCCGACACCACAGCATGTATCTACTTGTGTATCTAGTTCACTGTGTAATTTTCCTTGCGAGAATGCACTGCCCGTACGATCACGGACTTTGTCTTTTCCCTTCCATTAGTATTCTCAGCACCTAGAACACAGCCTACTTAATAACTGGTACTCACTTGGTACATGTGTGTATGTACATGCATGTGTGTATATGTGCATATGTGTGTGTGTATGCATGATGTGAATGTGGTGCATATGCATGGTGTGCATGTGTGTATGTACAGGTATGTGTATGCATGGTATGCATGTGTGTGTGCATGTGTGTATACATGGTGTGCATGTATGTACATGTGTGCATGGTGTTTATGCTTGTGTGTGCACGGTGTGCATGTATGTTCATGCATGTGTGTATGCATGATGTGCATGTTCCTGTGTGCAAGTGTATGCACGCTGTACGTGTGTGTATGCATGGTGTACATGTGCATATGTGCATGTGTGTATCCATGTGCATGCATGTGTGTATGCATGATGTGCATATATGTGCATGTGTGTATCCATGGTGTGAATGTGTGTATGTGCATGGGTGTGTATGCATGGTGTGCATGTGTGTGTGTGTGCATGTATGCATGTGTGTATGTGCATGTGTATGCATGGTGCACATGTGTATTTGTGTGTATATAGTGTACATGTGTGCATGTATGTGTGTGCATGGTGTGCATGCATGTGTGCATGGTGTGCATGTATGTATATGTGTGCACGTGTGTGTATGCATGGTGTGCATGTGTGTATGTGCATGTGTGTATGCATGGTGTGCATGGGTGTGTCATGTGTGTGTACATGGTGTGCATGTATGCGTATGTGCGCATGGTGTGCGTGTATATGTACATGCATGTGTGTGTGCATGATGTACATGTGCATACATGCATGTGCCAGTTTGCAGGTGCATGTGCCTGTGTGTGCACGTGCAAAATTAAATACTCTCTCTCTTTCACAATAATTTCAGACTGATGGCTACAGGGAACACTTCTGCAAAATGTCCCTTCATTTCTATAGATTCTTGGGTGCTTTGGAAATGAGCAGCCCTCCAGAGAGCAATGCTGTCCTGCTCAATGCTGAGGAAGGGGCCAAAGTCACACGCCTGGGTAAGCGGCCACTTCTACCCCTCAGCTGCTACAGAAGCTGCCTTTACCTTCTTCTCAGTTCCCTGACCTGCATGTGCCTCAAAGGTGAGCCACAAGATCCTTATCACATGCAGCACCCAGCACCATGGAGAAAAACAGTCCAGTGCCCAGTGAACACTCCTGATTAGAAAACAAGGCTCTGGGCAGAGAAAAGTAAAAGAGATGCTTAGCTTGCCTGGTTAGCACAATGTTTCACGTGTTAGCAGAAAATAGCTCATAACTAATCAAATGCTGTGGGGCTTCAAAGGCACAAGATGAATAAACTCACAATCGTAACAAAGAGAACTGAGTAACACCAGCCCAGGGGACTGGAAACCAGGCCCACCCTCTGCCAGACACTTCAGTAAATTCAGTCACCTTGTTCCACCCAAGTGCTGATCAGGTCCTGCCTCAGCCACCTGCAGCCTGGCAGGTATGTGCATGGGTGAGGCAAGGCTGAAAGAGAGAGACAACAGCACGACAGTGATGATGAATGTGCGCTGACCCTGACGCTTGATGCTCGGGAGACAATAGAGAGTGGTGGAGAGTGTGGCAAACACACTTCCTGCTCCCTCTAAAAGGGAAGCCACTACTCAGTCCCATTTGATGAGTGTCATGTAGGAACATGCACCCAGTGTTCCCAGACCTTCTCATTTTCCAAAAGAAGCATTGATTCATATCAAGACTTCTGTTGAACCTCCCAGTTTTCAAACATTGACAAGTAATCCAACATTTTAACAACTCTGCAGGCAAAATAAAATACAACTGTGGATGAGACGTAGCCATGGGCCATGCTTGTGAGACAACAGCAGAGATATTTGAAATTCAGGCCTTTATGTGGTTTTTTTTTTTTTTTTTCCAGCACAATTGTGCACTTAGCGGGGGTATTCCCTTATGTAAATAGATGAATGTGTGCATACCATTCTAGAACGTGTCATGTGAGAGGAAGCCAAAAGCAAGTTCAAGGGAGTAATAAAAGTGCATTCTACCTTAGATCAGAGCAAAAGAACCTAGTCTCTAGAGCAGAGTTATCTAGGAAATCTCACAGATCAAGAAAAGGAGAAGGGAGCGGGGGGGGGGGTTAGTGAGGGGGACAAGAATGAAGCTCAGCATTCTCAGGAGGTCCACTTCTTCTGAGAAAGTAGGCTCTTCCTCCTGTGACAACCTGAAGTAGGAGAGAATGGCATTTTCTGCAGGAATCACAGAGCAGGGGCCATCTGAGTTGGGTTTCACAGGATACATAGGAGTTTGCTCAGAAGAAGGCTATCATACAGAGGAACCACAAGTGCCAAAACACATTCCCTCATGTCTTTCTCTGAGCCCACTCAGCCCAGAACTTAACTCTGCTCTTTTCCCTTCTTCACATGGCTCTGAACCAGCACAGGATCCTACTAAAGCTCTATGACATAGAGAGCCAGTGTCCATGGGGACAGACAGGGAACGGAAAATCTATTCCCTTCCTTACCCCATTCCAATCCTCCCCATCTAGAATCGATAGGGAATAAAAATTTATGAATACCAGATGTAAATAAGGAAGGTAGAGGCACAATCCCCTTCCTACAACCCCACTTTTCCATCCTTCCTTCAGGCCCCAAAGATGCCACTGTGTTTGTTGGGGACTGGGGGTGGCAGGTGAGTATCCCTGGCAGCGGCAGGCAGAGGGAAAAGGAAGACGCGATAGAGGCCCACAGAAACACCAGCGTACTCAGTCATGGTGGTTACTCCCCAGAAGCCATCCCTCTGCTAGGGCTGTGTGTCTTAAAACCACCTTGTCAAGGACTAAGCCACGTTTAGCATCTTTAGTCACCTCTGTGTCCTAAGACAGGATAGAATAGTGGTGGTACAACCAGAATGGGTGCGTTGGCCCCCAGGCTCTTCCACCTATCTGGGTGGCCGATAGCAAGTTATGCTACCTTTCCAAACCTCACTCTTCTTAGCTATAAAACGACAGTAACAATTGCAATGGCACCCCCTCCACAGGGCTCGTCAGTAATCACATATGTAAAATGCTCAGCACTGTATATATGAATGGGAACTTCTCTGTAATATTTGCCAAGATTTATCTCTTGCTGCCTTCAGTCATCTAGAAAAGAAGTTCCCGTATGAGGTTGGGGACTGCCCATTTTACCCAAAGGAAAGAATAGTTAGGGTGACTTCCAACATCACCAGAGTAGAAATACTTGAGGACACTGGACCCCTAGGCACTTTTCAAAAGGCTTGGTGTTCTGCCAAGGAAACCGTGTCATTTCCTCCAGGGAGTAGCAAATGCCACCTAAGGGGGTAGGAGAGGCCCCTGGAACCCAGAGTGGGGCTAAGCCCTGCGGCTCTCCCTCCTCACCACGCTACCAGGGAGAGTGGCCTTCAACATGGGGATGCAAGTTCTCTCTTCCTGTTGCCTGGATGCACACACGTCTGGTTCCACCCTTAGGGATCCTTCCTCATCTGCTTCCCTGCGGAACTACTGGATTCATCAGAAGTAGAGGGTGGCCAAATGGTGTCAGGGCCTTGAAAAACTCAAGGCACAAAAGGATCACACGTTATTTAATTCATAAACATGTACAAACAGCAATTAAAACCAGATTTATTGAGGATACACTAGGCACTCAATAGTCTAGGTGCATTACAGTAAGCACATCGCAGACATTAGCTTGCTAAGCCCGCAACAACCCAATGAGTAGGTTTTATTCCTTTACCGACTGAGGTTCAGAGACATCAATTCACTCACTAAGTAAGGGTCACCTGTCGGAAGGAGCTGAGCAAAAAAAAGAGCCCCCAGGAAACCTAGCTCTGCAGACCACTTCCCTATCTACTAAGACATGACTTATTTAAATTGGGGTAGGGGGCAGGGGTTGTTCTAGACACTTGCCCCATTTTCCCACCTTGCACAATGGCCCAAAGCCTAATTCTCAGAGGCTGCTTGAAAGCCCACTTTAGGTTGATTTGCTTCTTTCTCAGCGGCGTGTCAGCTGCTGCCCTGTGTGACAGCTTATTTAAAATATCGGGTAGAAATAAGATTCACTGTGAAATTAGTTGTAGACAAGCTCAGAAACTGCTAATGATGCAGAGATAATAAGGGGATTTGCAGAAAACACTGATATTGCATTATGATTAGTGAGCAGAGCTTCACCCCTTGAAGCCTGAGGGGCCCGAACTCCCACAAGAAGAACAAATGCATATGGATTAGCAGCACACGCTGGCAAATCCTGGCTCCCAAGGCCAGCAGGCTCAGGCCTCCTGGTTAGAGGCTCAGAGCTCAGCTCTGATTTGCAAAAATGATTAATTTGTGGGTTTTGAGAATGAGAAATGTTTACTTCCTAGGTCTGGGGAAAACCAAAGGCTGGTCCTAAATCAAATTCCGATTTCAAAATAAAAACAAGCAAGAAGAGCTCTGGAAGGCAACCCTGCGGTCTCACCTGGTCCACTGCCCAGAGTTCCTCAGATGGCCCTTCCAAGGGTATGACCTCAGGTCTACCAAGAATTTTGCTAGATTCATATTCCTACATGAGTACAAAAGTTGGCTGTCAGCTGCTATGTGCCACAGTGGCTGCCCAGTTGATGAGCCAATAAAATCTTGACGTACCAGTCAGAAAAACATGAGTGCCCTGACCTTGCCAATGGCCATCCCCATGACCCAGCCACTAAAAGGTTAATGCCTGGCCCTAGGAGCGGGAGGAGTCCTGCTGACTCTCATCCAGTACTTTGGCCAGCATTAGTTCTGATCCACTGCAATAATCAGTAAAGTGTCCACATCTTACTGGTTATTAAATAGGTTTTTATTTTATTTTATTTTATTTTTTTGAGACAGAGTTTCACTCGTCACCCAGGCCAGGGTGAAATGGTGCGATCTTGGCTCACTGCAACTTCTACCTCCCAGGTTCAAGCGATTCTCCTGCCTCAGCCTCCAGAGCAGTTGGGACTACAGGCGTCCGCCACCACACCCAGTTAATTTTTATATTTTTAGTAGAGATGGGGTTTCACCATGTTGGTCAGGCTGGTCTCAAACTCCTGAGCTCAGGTGATCCAACCATCCTTGGCCTCCCAAAGTTCTGG
>NW_012119043.1:1925895-2022874 GCF_000951035.1 Colobus angolensis palliatus | reverse complement strand
AATTTTTATATTTTTAGTAGAGATGGGGTTTCACCATGTTGGTCAGGCTGGTCTCAAACTCCTGAGCTCAGGTGATCCAACCATCTTGGCCTCCCAAAGTGCTGGGATTACAGGCATGAGCCACCGCGCCAGCTTTTTTTTTTTTTTTAATAGAGAAAGGGTCCTGCTATGTTGCCCAGGTGGGTCTCAAACTCCTGGCCTCAAGTGATCCTCCCACCTTGGGCTCCAAAACTGCTGGGATTACAGGCATGGGCCACTGCACCTGGAGTGTTAAATACTTTTGATATCACCCCTTCATCCCAGACCTGTCTAGCTGGTGCCTCTATAACGTGGAAAATGAATGGACTGCATGCTAGAAATCAAATAGGATAAAAATCCTCCAACAAAACCCCAATGCTACAAATCAACAGGATCCAAGTCCTGCTCTGGCTGGATCTATCCCTCAGTATTTACAAATGCACCCAAGATGGCAGTCTACTTGCGCACCCAGGATATGTAATTTAGCCAAGTTACAGTCTCTCAACTTTTGGCATAGAGAGGGGGAAATGCAAATTGCATGCATGTCAATGACTAAGTCACCTGCATAATGAGATGCCAGAAAGTTTGAGGCTAAAACGCTTATTTACATGAAAAACAAATCTGTATGGGATACATATTTCTCTCCTTCACATCTCAACACATTTGTCACTCAAAGCCAGAAGGCTCTGCTCAACAAAGTCCCTCCAGTCCCCAGCCCTATTTTCATTCTCTTTAACTTTCAGCTTTACTCCATGAGGAATGGAGGCCATCAGGTGTTGACAACATATGCCATTACTCTGCTGCCTAGAGAACCACATTCAGAGAGAGGGACAGGCTGGAAGGATGCATACTCCCACCATGCCAAAACTGTTTTGTATGATCCCTCTGCAGAATGTAAATTATTTATTCAGTCTATTCAGTGAGGTCAATACAACGAAGTAGCTTGAGATTTCTGTCAGACAGTTGACCATCAACACAAACAGATTTTCTTTTAAATGGAATGAAACTGTGCAGAGAAGTCAAAAGTGAAAATGTTAAAGAAAGATGAGGAGGGGCAGTGTAGCCCAGTGATACACTGTAATAGTTCCCATTTGGGGCTGGCTAGTATATTTCCCCT
Source organism: Colobus angolensis palliatus (assembly GCF_000951035.1). NCBI lineage: Eukaryota > Metazoa > Chordata > Mammalia > Primates > Cercopithecidae > Colobus > Colobus angolensis. The sequence continues at coordinate 2,021,739 of NW_012119043.1, read as the reverse complement.
CCATCTCTTATTATTTTAGTAACAGACTCTCAGACTGCCTGACCCTGATCACATGATCCCGTCTTGACCAATCATGGTGACTCTTCCCCTGGACACAGTAATTGGTAGAGGGGAAGGTGCACGATCTAAGGAGAGCCAATCAGAACCCGTCCTGGAATTGACATATAAACACTTGTGAGTAAAAAGATTCTCTTTCCTGTGATGTTGCCAAATAGGAGGTTAGAAAGCCAAAGAGCTGATGGTAATTTCCCCCACCATTTATGCCATCTGGACAGAATCCGTCTGCAGAAGGAAGCCAGCCAGAAGTGAAAGAGACATGGAGAGAATATGCTGGTGGGCCCTGACTCCTGGCTCCCCATCCCAATTTGCCGCCTCCTGCGACTCTTCTTTGACTCCAAGTGATCTATGATCCTTCCTCTCTGACCAATAACTTATCTTCAGCTTAAATGATTTGAAATAGTTTCTGTCACTGAAAACATCCTGACTTACACCGGCTCAATTCCAGAAGGGACAGATATATATCCTTAATCACACTTAGGTATTTGGGGAAAAAAAATATATGTTCAGCATTTTGTACAAATTCTTTAATTTTGTTTACCCCCTTTGCAATTTAAAATGATTAATTAGCTTAAATAAGTGTCCAATTACAGTTCAACATTCCCTATTTTTGTCTCAATTAAATTTGAGACCACTGCTTTTTATCAGTTGTATCATTACTTTAAGTTGCTTGTTTTCCACTCTGTATAAAATACGGAGAAAGTGAAATTAAATAGTCAAATGATGGCACTACCACTGCTGTAAGGACAAGACTTCAGGCTTTGCCAATATTGAACCAGTAGCTGTCAGGCAATACCAGCACGCAATACCCAAAATGTTGTTTGCCAATTGACGTATGCAAGTCTGAATTTGCTATGTGAAAAGAAGTGAGGCCAGCGGCTATAAAAGGTAAAGGGTAAGGATCATTTGGAATTCGGACTTCAGAAACTGCAACTGATGATGTTTATTTGAGTCTGCGTCCTCTAGATGGCAGTAGAGGAAGCACTCACCATTACCCTCAAGGCGGGTTTACTAACCACTCACAATTGGCCTTCAAATGCGCACCGTGACAATTAGGGATGTTGAACATTTTTTCACGTTTGTTGGCTGTTTCATATCTTCTTTTGAGAACTGTCTATGCATTTCCTTTGTCTACTTTTTTTTTTTTTTTTTTTAAGACAGAGTCTCACTCTATCACCCAGGATGGAATACAGTGGCCTCCGCCTCCTGGGTTCTAGCGATTCTCCTGCCTCAGCCTCCTGAGCAGCTGGGATTACAGGCATGCACCACTGTGCCTGGCTAAGTTTTGTATTTTTAGTAGAGACGAAAATGTACCATGTTGGGTAGACTGACCTCAAAATTCCCCACCTCAGGTGATCCACTCACCTCGACCTCCGAAAGTGCTGGGATTACAGGCATAAGCCACCATGCCCAGCCCTTTATCCACTTTTTGATGGGATTATTTGTTTTATTCTTGTTGATTTGGGTTCCTTGTAGATTCTGGATGTCAGCCCTTTGTCGGATACACAGTTTGTGAATATTTTCTAAAAGACTACATATTGGGTACAGAGTAATTGCTCAGGTGATGAGTGCAACAAAATCTCAGAAATCACCACTAAAGAACTTAACCATGTAACCACAAACCACCTGTACCCCCAAAACTATTGAAATTAAAAAAAAAAAAAAAAACAGAGCACTTAGGCTTTGGGATGAGAAAAGAAACCACAAGTGTGTGGTTCCAGGGAGAGAAGTGGGAGCTTCAAAATATTCCAACTTACACTGATATAAAAGAGTTGTTGGCTGGGTGCAGTGGCTCATGCCTGTAATCCCAGCACTTTGGGAGACCGAGGTGGGTGGATCATGAGGTCAGGAGTTTGAGACCAGCCTGGCCAATACGGTGAAACTCCATCTCTATTAAAAATACAAAAATTAGCCGAGCATGGTGACTGGCACCTATAGTCCCAGCTACTCAGAAGGCTGAGGCAGAAGAATCACTTGAATCTGGGAGGCAGAAGTTGCAGTGAGCTGAGATCATACCCACTGCACCCCAGCCGGGCAACAGAGTGAGACTCCACCTCAAAAAAAAAAAAAAAAGGAGTTGTTAAGAAGTTGTTGACTACAGGCCCAGGAATCAGGTAACCTGGGTTGTGTTCCCAGCCCAGTTTTCTTAGCTACTTTGGAGAAAGTTACTGAAATTCTGTGTGCTGCAGTTCTCCCAGCTTGTATAGAAGAGTACCTACCTCACAGGGTTTGAGGAAGGATCATTCATGACCATTTTGTAAAGTGTTAGTGCAGAAGCATGCACGGGACAGTAAGTGCTCACTAAATCACAGTCACGGGGCTATCTTAACCCCTCCCAACATGCCCTTATAGGCTCCAAAACAAAAGAAAGAAAAATAAACACAGGTGGGGCGCCTTGGTGGCTCATAGGCAGGGCCTGGAGGTGAGTGCTATTTCCGGATAAATCACCACTGATACTGTATGTAATCACATGATGCCAAAATGCAACTATTCCTAAAAGACATCAAAGCCCTTGCCTTGCTGAAAAGTACAACAACAACAAAAATGATGGTTCTCATTTACTGAGTTGTTACTATGCTAGGCACTTTTCATCTGGTTAATTTGATTCTCATCACAACATACAGGGTAGGTATTATCCTCCCCGCCTTACAGAGGCTCACATAACATTGACCAGGAAACAGCTATAAGAGGTAAAGGACTTGCCCAAGGGACACAGAGATGGATGTGGGTTGGGAACCCAGCAGGTTTAACTCCCAAATCCATCCTCACTCTCATGCATCAGACAAGTGGCTAGTTGTCTCATGACATCTTCTCTAATACAGAATAATTATTATTTTTAGTATATCGAATGTATACATGTGACAGGTACCATATGAAGGAGCTTGCCTGCATCCTGAGTCCTTTGTGAAGAGGCCTCTGGGCACACACAGATGTCCTGCTTCTGGTACCTCTGTGCCCTCCTTGGCTTCCTAGCTTAAGTAGGACTGGAAAAGAAATCTCAGACATCCAATTCTCCTGTGAGATCTTTAGGCAGAAGCTTACAGAGAGCAAACAGGTGGAGGCCTAACCTTCCTTTGCTACTTGGGGATGCCACTTCTACTGTCTCCACTCTATCATTAACCTGACCCTAATTAGGACACCCCAGTATCCATCCTAGAAAATGATCCTACAATGGCAGCTGCCTTTGGCCAAATTTTAACTTTGTAAGAGAAAAGCTCATCTAGACAATGCTTAACTTCACCAGACTCTGGAAATTTCATTGAATAAATACTCAGTAAGCACCTACTAAGTGCCAAAACTCAATACTAAGTACAAAAAAATGACGGGAGGGGAGGGAAACAATCAAGTAGCTTCCATTCTAGAAGGTGGGAAACATGAATGCAGAAGAGCATATGAGTGTGCGAAAAATTATCTAAAACTGAAGTCAAAATGTAATGGAAGACAGACTTTTCTTTTTTTTTAAAGACGGAGTCTTGCTCTGTTGCCAGGCTGGATGCCTCCTTCGTTTAAGAGATTCTCCCGCATCAGCCTCCCAAGTAGCTGGGACTACAGGTGTACACCATGACCAGCTAATTTTTGTATTTTTAGTAGAGACAGGGTTTCACCATGTTGGCCAGGATGGTCTTGATCTCTTGACCTTGTGATCCACTCGCTTTGGCCTCCCAAAGTGCTAGGATTACAGGCGTGAGCCACCACGCCTGGCTGAAGAGAGACTTTTAAATGAGCTTGGAGAGAGCCTCTGAGAGCCCGACCAGTAACATAAGCCACCAACACCATTTTCATCAACCTCATCACCTTCATCAGAGCAAATTCTGACATACTTAATGACCAGTTGAGTTTTCTTCGCTTTGCTTTAGATGGTTTCAAACGTAGATGCAGCACCTCCGAGTGCCTACAGTCACAGTTTTGGGGACCGGTTTGGCCATTTGTTGCAGACAACCTCTAGACACAAGTGTGACACTTTCAAGGGGAATCACTTCACCACTACCACTTTCCCTTTCTCAAATGTCAAATGTTGCCATTCTGCAGCTGTTTTGTAATAGATGGAGAAAATAACATCAGAAACCACCTAAAAGCACATATTTGGTCATTAAACATCAGCAAACTAAAAAATGTAAAGTTCAAGTTGCTCCCCTCTGAAATGACTTCCTCATCCACACATTCTATCTCCCTCATTGCCTTTTTTCCAACAATTGAAGTACAAGGTGCAAGTTAGGGCCTGGCCCTCCAGCTACTGCCTGGGTTTGAATGACAAGCCCATGTCCATCAGGATAGAAAAAGAGTAAGAAGCCAGCTTGGCTTGTCTCTGGGAAACACTGGTTGATGAGGGCACTGGCACCAATCAACGGAAACCACAGTCCTTTCCATCAAGAGTATTATGAAAGTCACCTGCCAATGCTCTGGTCCTGAGATGGCCTGCAGGCAGAGATGGAAGAACTTTTGTAATCAGATGGTGGGGCACAGGCACAATGTCTAACGTCCCAATGTTCAATGTTTCCTCCTTTTTTTTTTTTGAGACAGAGTCTTACTCTGTCACCCAGTCTGCAGTGCAATGGTGTGATCTTGGCTCACTGCAACCTCCGCCTCCCGGATTCAAATGATTCTCCTCCCTCAGCCTCCTGAGTACCTGGGATTACAGGCGTGCGCCAAAATGCCTGGCTAATTTTTGTATTTTTAGTAGACACAAGGTTTCACCTTGTTGCCCAGGCTGGTCTCAAACTCATGACTTTAGGTGATCCACCCATTTTGGCCTCCCCAAGTTCTGGGATTACAGGTATGAGCCACCACACCTGGTCAAAGTCCCAACGCTTCCTCCTTGATCTCTACTCCTGCAGAAGGCACATACCTCTGTGCCTCTGAGCCTCAAATGGCCTCTAAGAGGAGGATAAAGACAAGTGGAAAGACACACAGAATTCTGAAATGCATCTGTGTTTCTCTCCTGCAAGGAGCACCTCCCAGAACATAGACAGATCCTATCCCCAAACAATAACAACAGTCACCAGGCACCAAGCACTGCTGTGAGTTAAGTACTTGATCAACATCAGCTAACATCAGCTGACTCCTCCCTACAACACCCTAAGATGGGTACTTTCCTACTCATGAAGACTTATCAAGTGGGCTTGAAGGCCAGGATTTCACTCCAGCTCTGATGGACTCCAAATCTACCCTCTTAACCATTTGGCTCTGTTGCTTCCAGCTTAACAGAACACACTGAACCACTGACATCAGGTCCTTCAGCTGAAATACAAGAGTTGGACAAACACGACCTTAAACTGAAAGGAAGGGAGGTAAGAACATAAAAAGCCAAGGCTCAGAAAACCATTATCATACCAAGACTCCAAGCAGGCACCACGGACAAGATCTCTTGCGTAAACAATGAGGCATTGGTCCCAAGCTAAACCAGCTTCTCAGATATTGTTCTGACACTAGACTTCATTCTTCCTTTGCTACTGAGTTATCCAGTAGTTAAATGGTCCATGACGCCTTCTTTGGGCAGTGGCTTTGGGTCCATGAGGACCACAGGGTCCCCTACAAACTTGTAGGCAATGTCCTGAAGATGCAATGAAGGAATTATACCACTGGCAGTCCTGGTTGACCATGGCACAGCTGTGTGGGTTTATAGCTGGGTCTGCTCTAGTTAGCTGCTGTATCCATTCTGAGTGACTGGCACCTGAGCCCTAAATGTTGTTAAATATTGAACATCGTCCTGGTACATCCTTAGAAGATAGAGGAGTTGGGATGGGGGAAAGTATTCTAGAATCACTTCTGCTTTGAATTTAGGTCTCGTGAGTTGAATTCAGGTTGTTCGTCTACCCCTGTACTCTCAATATGTTGTAAGTGGAAAATGAAGAGTAAAACACCTTCTTCTTTTTATAGCATCACTTTTTTTTCTTTTCTCTTGATTGCTTACTGCTGCTCTGGTGTATTTGTTTGCTCTACAATAGGTGCTGGGGGCCTGGATGACATCATTAGAAAGACATTTAATTGCATTCACAGTTTACTCTGTTGACATTTGGCATCAGCCATAACTTGCTATCCACACAAAGCTACAAGACTCCCTTGTACACGATCTGACTTAGCTTAGGACTAAGGTCTTAAGACTTAGCTTAGGTCAGATGCTACAGCACTCATCATAACTCACGTAGAAGAGTACAGACAAGGGTGCTGTGAGATCTCCCTTCAGCCATAAGGATGTTCAAATTTGACATTTCTTGGGGATGTAAAATCCTACCCTCGGGACTTGGCAGGTGAAAAACAAGAGATTGCTATGTCAACCCTGGCTTAATATCAAGGACTGTAATAGCAAGGCTTCTTCCATCATTTATTCCAGCAGCTGTCTCAGCTGTGGGTTCTCGGGGTGTCTTCGCTCTTATTGGGGATGAAGACAGAGAAATAACTCTAGGACAGTTCAGCAGTTCAGACTTTACATTTGAGACCTTTCCTAGAGTCCAAATATTACTTGGCTGACCTAAAGGTTCTTCCCCTAACCCAGATCCTAGACACCTAAACACACACACCATGATCGCAATGGTGATCACTATAGTTGTAACACTTACCCCCAAAACTCGGAGGTCCTTTGGATTGGGCTTTCAATGGAGAATGTACCCAGGATACAGAGGGGCAATAAAAAGAAGCAATAAAAGAGAAAAGAAAAAGGAGAAGAATTTAGTCTGTGAGAAGGTATCATAGACAGGATCACCATTTGCATGGTAGAAGAGACTTCGATTCCTGGATTCTTTTAACTCCCAAGTCCTTACCTCAAACACTGGGCTGCACTGTATTTCTCGATAGACTATCTGATATAAGGGTATCTACCCAATGCCAGACACTAAACTGTGAGCCAGCACCAAAACTCTAACTGTACAACATTTTTACTAACTGGGGTGGGGTAGCCAGAGATAGACCTTCACTCTTATACTACTTTACTTAATAGTCAAAATATAAGGAATTCCTCTCTCTGATGACAGAATACTTCTGATAATACCTAAGGCTATAAGAATGCCTCTAAATGCTGCTTTGGCCTCTTCTCAGAAGTTTTAATTACACACAATCATTTCTCCATATCCATGAGGGATTTGTTCCAGGACACCCCTTGTGGACACTAAAATCCATGAATGCTCAACCCCCTTCTATGAAATGGTGTGGTATTTGTATAGTACCTATGCTTATCCACCTGTATACTTTAAATGGTCTTCAATTACTTTTAACATTCAATACAATGCAAATGCTATGTAAGTACTTGTTATACTGTATTGCTTTTTATTTGTATAATGTTTACTGTTTCTTTTGTTTTTCAATCTTCAGTGGGTTGAACCTGTGGATACAGAGGGGCAACTGTACTTCTACTTTGGGGTATTAACCCCCTTCTTAGTTTGTTGTTATTTATAAGGTTGTTGCTTAAAATTATAAGGCTGTCGCTTCTCTTCTGAAGATTTGGGATTTTTTAATATAAAAATCCTAAATTATTCATTTTGCAATCTATTGCTTTGTACTCAAAGCATGATCACTATGGTTAAAAGTCAAAATTGCTGAATGTGGGATACACAGTTTGGTTTCTGTTTTACAATTCTACCAGACTGTTTCATTCATTACGTTGTGTTCTATTTATTTATTTACTGAGTGTGACACACATATAATATGAGAAAATCTTGAAGAGAAAATGGTAATTTGGTGCCAGTACATGGGATATGATAGAATCATTTTCAGCTCAAATTATTTACAATTACAAAGCCATGAAGCTGAACTTAAAAAACCCAGATTATTTCTAATAGTGGAAATTTTCAGCATCTTAATTTAAGTAAAAAGAAAAAGTTTAAATAGATTTGAGGGCTTAAATACTTCTGAGGAAAGCAGCAACTGCAAAGCCGGGATGTCTAATTCACATAAAAGTAATTAACAAAAAGTAAGTTAGATCATTATTTCCTCCAAGATCGTAATTTAAAAAGGAAGCTGATTTATCTGAACTGATCGGGGCTCTCAATCCCAACAGAAATGGAGACGCTCAGTTGTTAATGGGAGAACAGAAATGAGACCCAATTAAGCAAAATTCTTTCTTATGAAAAAAAAAATGATTTAGATAAAACAATTGCTCAGATGTGCTCAGAAGGGCACCAAGGAAAGCAAGAGACCAGAGCTTTCTGTTTAATCTTCAGGGTTGAATCTTCAGTCCCATTCACAAGATCTATCATGAGAAAGTAAGGAAACTCATTTCTCCCTAAGCACTGGAGTATAACCAGTTGTGTAGAACTGATGAATATCAGAGCTCGTGTTAACATTTGACACCTTATTTCCACTGGGGGAGCAGAGGCTGAAAACAAAGGATTTTGGAGAGGAAGGAACAGGACTATTCCAGGATCTTTCTGGTTAGGGTTTGTTATGGACTAAACTGTGTTCCCCCAGAATTCATATGTTAAAGTCCTAACCCCCAGGAGCTCAGAATATGACTGCTATCAAGGACAGGTTCTTGAAAGAGAGGTGAGTAAGTGAAAGTGAGGTCATCACAGTGACACCCAGTCCAACCTGACTGGCGTCCTCCTAAGATGGAGTCTCACTGTGTCACCCAGGCTGGAGTGCAGTGGTGTGATCTTGGCTCACTGCAACCTCTGCCTCCTGGGTTCAACTGAGTCTCCTGCCCCAGCCTCCTGAGTAGCTGGGACTACAGGTGCCCACCACCATGCCCAGCTAATTAAAATACAGACACACACACAGACACAGAAAGCCCACATGAAGACACAGGGAGAAGACGGTCATCTATAAGCCAGGGAAGGAGGCTGTGGAAGAAACCAACCGTGCCAACACCTTGGTCTCTGACTGCTTGCCTCCAGAACTGTGAGTCATCCTTCCTCCAGAGGATAAATCGGAGAACACAAGATATTAAAGAGGTCAGGTGCAGTGGATCACACCTGTAATCCCAGCACTTTGGGAAGCCAAGGCAGGCGGATCACCCGAGGTCGGGAGTTCGAGACCAGCCTGACCAACATGCAGAAACCCGTCTCTACTAAAAAGAAAATACAAAATTAGCCAGGCGTGGTGGCATATGCCTGTAATCCCAGCTACATGTGAGGCTGGGGTAGAAGAATTGCTTGAACCCAGGAGGCGGAGGGTGCAGTGAGCTGAGATCACACCAACACACTCCAGTCTGGGCAACAACAGTGAAATTCTGCCTCAAAAATAAAAGGAAAAAAAGATATTAAAGAGTAAATCCAGGGCTGGACACGGTGGCTCACACCTGTCATCCCAGCACTTTGGGAGGCTGAGGTAGACAGATCACCTGAGCTCAGGAGTTTGAAACCAGCCTGGCCAAAATGGTGAAACTGTGTCTCTACCAAAAATACAAAAATTAGCTGGGCATGATGGTGGGCACCTGTCATCCCCACTACTCAGGAGGCTGAGGCAGGAGAATCACTTGAACCCAGGAGGCTGAGGTTGCAGTGAGCCAAGATCATGCCACTGCACTTGAGCCTGGGCAACAGAGCAAGACTCCATCTCAAAAAATTTTTTTAAATATGTTTAAGAGTAAATCCAAACTCCTCCACAAAACTTGACTGGTTAGGAAGAACAGTGCAGTGGTCAGGCACACCAGTGAGTTCAAATCCCAACCAGACTCCTGAGGAGCTGTGTGACCCATGGCCACGTTCTTGACTTCTCTGTGCCCCAGTCTCTTCATCTGAGAACTGCAGTGAGCATCAGAGTGGAGCAACCCGTGACAGCTGGGGTCCACCACCCTCAGAGACTCCATTGCATCATTCATTCCACAAATGCTTCCTATGCCCCGACCATGCCCAGGTCCTGCTGCAGACCCTAGGGATACAGAAAATAATTATAAATATATATATATATCTCCTTCCCTGTTCTGGGGGGCTCATCTTCCAGTAAAGCCTAACCAATGACAATACTAAGGGCACTTTGGTAAGAAAGAGAAAGATGTCTCAAATGCAAAATTGTAATGCTGGGTCCATTTCATTGCACTCTGTGCAATGTCCCTGAATCCCATTTTAAATATAATCCAGAGCTGCCTATGGAGGGTGACTGCTGGTATCTCTCATACCAGGCTCTCTGGCACCAGAGTCACCCTCAATCACACTGCCCCAAATCCGGGTGGAGTCCCTACAGACCGTACATTTCGCTGTTTGGCACCAGATAAAGCTACTGGTCAGTTTCCAAATGTTCAAACAGCCCATCCTGTCTCCCAGAGCCATTCAGCAAGCAGCTTTCTCTGTCCCCCCATCCTGCGATAAGAGCTCTGTGGTGCCACCTGGCACTCAGCATATGAGCTTCCTGAAGAGTCCCTGAAGCAAGCCCCAGGCCCTGTCACCCCGCATTGGCGGCTGTGCCCAAGCCAGCCAGCCTGATGCATATGCACGGCAGTAGCTGAGAGAGCGCTTCAGCAAGTGGCTGGCAGTCGGAATCCATTAGCCAGACAGACAATCACAGCCACTGTCCTTGTGCCTCCCAGGTTCGGGATGAGGTATATGAACCTGTGCTTTAGAAATCCTGGGAACTCAGGGGGTTCTCAGGAGCTTTTCCCCACCTGGGTACGAGTTTTAAGTCTCTGGGCGGCCGGGTGTGGTGGCTCACGCCTGTAATCCCAGCACTTTGGGAGGCTGAAGCGGGCGGATCACAAGGTCAGGAGATCGAGACCATCCTGGCTAACACGGTGAAACTCCGTCTCTACTAAAAATACAAAAAGGAAATTAGTTGGGCATGGTGGTAGGCACCTGTAGTCCCAGATGCTTGGGAGGCTGAGGCGGGAGAATGGCGTGAACCCAGGAGGCAGAGCTTGCAGTGAGCCGAGATCATGCCACTGCACTCCAGCCTGGGTGACAGAGTGAGACTCCATCTCAACAACAACAACAACAACAACAACAAAAAGTCTCTCAAGAGGAGAGTCACCAAAAGGCCTTATTTTTAGGGACTCCTTGGAACCTTCTAATATTAAAAGTGACCTAAAATGTTCTCCTTCGCTTTTCCAAATCCCCAAACTCTTTAATCCCTTATTTGCTCATCTGTAAAATGGGGTCGACACCATCTGCCCTGCTCTTCTCAGTTCTGTAAGGATCAAATCAAATAGTCTGCAAAAGCCTTGGTATGGGATTTCTTTGGGGGATGATGGAAATGTTCTAAAGTTGATTGTGCTGATGTTGGCACAACTCTGTGAATAATAAAAAACCACTGAATCGTATGCTCTAAATGGGTGAATTGTACTGTATATGAATGATATCTCAATAAAGCTGTTTTTCCAAAAGCCTTTATAGACTGTGAAATATTCTTGCCATCTGAGGACTTCAACTCTCAATCAGACTGAGAGGGAGCGATGGGGGAGAAAAAGAGCAGGAGAGAGAGAGGGAAGGAAGGAGAAAGAAAACAGATGAGAGAGAAAAAGGGAAGCAGGTAGGGAGAAGGGAGAGAGACATTACAAGCAGCTGGGGAAGGGGGAACTGGTGCAGTGGGAACAAAAGAAGGCACAGATGAGAATTTTTCAGAGACCTTAAGAAAGCAGTTGGGACCATGTGGTCCTCCGGCCATCTGCACCGGTACCACCTAGGGAGTGGGTAAAAATGCAGAAAAGTCTTCGTGGGCCTGTCCAGCACTGAGCACGACCGTGCATGTTTGTTTGGTGATTGTGAATGTTCTCCCACTAGAACAGAAACTCTCCGAGAGTAGGGACTTTCTCTGTTTTGTTCAGTGCAGTCCAGCACCTAGAATTGTCTCTGGCATACAGTCAGTGCTGGGTATACAATTGCTGACTTAGTGACTGAATACATTCCTGGGTACCATCCCATCACTGCCTGTGAAAGGGCCCAGGAAAATGCATTCTGAGGAACTGCTTAGGTGATTCTTACACACCCTTCAGTTTGAGGACCCCTGCCATGAGACGTCCACTAGAGTCCTGTCCACTGGGTAAAGGAAAACAGTCACCCCGTAAGACGTACCGCACCCCTTCTCTTCTCAGGCCAGCACCATAATGCCCCCATGAGATTGCTCACTTCACTGGTGGCTTTCTTTAGACTAAGCCAGGGATTAGCCAGTGTTTCTTAAATGGGCAGATAGCACAGTCATCCATCCCCTTCGGTGTTCATGAAGGGTTGGTTCCAAGACTCCCCCGTATACCAAAACCCATGAATGTTCAAGTCTCATACAAAGCGGCATAGTATTTGTATATGTATACAACCTACAGACATCCTCCCATATACTTCAAACCGTCTATAGATGACCTGTAATACCCAATACAACGTAAATGCCATGGAAACAGTTGCTACACTGTGCTGTTTAGGGAACGATAAGAAAACAAAGTTGGCACATGTTGGGTAGAGACGCAGCGATCGTACACATAAGGATATTTTTGAATCGAGGTTGACTGAATGAATCCACAGATGCAAAACCCCCAGACGTGGAGGGCCAAGAGTAAATATTCTTGGCTTTGTGGGCCACACAGTCTCCCTTGCAACTATTCAACTCTGATATTGTAGCAGGAAAGCCACAACACATAAATGAACAGCAGACGTGGTTGTGTTCCAATAAAACTTTATTTAAAAGCAACAGGCATTGGGCCGGATTTGGCCTGTGGACTGAAGTTTGCCAACCCTTGGTCTAAGCAAATAAATGAAATTTTTAAAAAGTACCACTAGAGAAAAGGACAAGAGTCAAGTTCTGAAAATTCCGCAGGCATGAACGAAGACCTTCGGTGACCTAACTCTTTAATCCAATGTATTTGTTTATTCATCCAGTGATTATTTACCAAGCGCTTACTACGCCAGCTGCCAAGTAGAGGGCAGTGCACCAGACTCCTTACCCCACAGAGCCTACATTCTGGTGGAAAAGACAGACACTAAACATAACTAATTAATTACGTATAATCAACATCCCACCATTTTGAGAAGCATGACAAAGAGAAGATATAATAAGCCAAAGGAGCCTAACATCTCAAACTTGGGGCTCTGGCATCATAATTGGTGTCAAGACACTGTTTTTAACAACTAGAGCCTAGCAGGTACACTGCAGATTGTGGATCTTTGGTGCCAAGTGGAATTGGTTGCTGAGAACGTTGGGGAAAATTTGATTCATGTATGGTTTTAATGAAGAACACATTTTTCAGGAATAAGAGAACAATGCTTCTGGCAAAGTTTCAGATAACCCAGATAATTCCATTTCCCCACAGCCATGTTTACTTTTGACACGTGGCCAAGGTCTGTGTTGTTACAAGAACCTCATCCTTCCCAGGAGATGCTGGGCCAGTGGCTTTTGGCAGCTGCTTGGAGCACTGAAAGATTTATTCATGGTATGGACATCGTTACCACTACCCCTAAGCACTGAAACAAGGCTTGGAGGCTTGGGTGAAGAAATATGCACCTGGATAGACACACATTTGCACAAAATCCAAATACAGTACACAGATGATGGTTTCACTGGACTTTGGGAGTTAATGACTCCATTCTTAATTAGGGTGGGAGAACATATTTTGTCTGGAAAGAATCCTCACCATCCTGGTATTTTCCATATCCTCCTCTTCCTAAATCATTTCATGACACACAGAGTTGATATGGGCTTAAGAATTAATCTTCACTTAGAGTATTTGCAGTAGGGGAAGTCAGCATTGAGCCCCGCTGATGTCTACATCCCACATTCTATGTAAACCCTCCCACCCACCCTCCCTCCATTTCCTCAATCCATCAGTGACTGACAGGCCAACCACCATCAATGGTGGACAGCGATACCTGCTTCACAGAGTATCGTCAAGATGAAAAAACTTAAATAACACGCAGAGCATTTTTGACAGGCTATACTGGATGCCTCCAAAATTCACTTGTGGAAATCCTGACCCCCAGCAACTCAGAATGCGAGAGATATTTGTCAGACCTATTTGGAGATAGATCTTTTAAAAAGGTTAATTCAGCTAAAAGGAAAGCTGGGCATGGCAGCTAATGCCTGTAATCCCAGCACTTTGGGAGGCTGAGGTGGGAAGATCCCATGAGCCCAAGAGTTTGAGACCAGCCTGGGCTACATAGGGAAACCCCATCTCTACAAAAAATAAAAATTAGCAGGCTGGGTGAGGTGGCTAAGACCTGCAATCCCAGCACTTTGGGAGGCCGAGGTAGGCAGATCATGACATCAGGAGATCGAGATCATCCTGGCTAACACAGTGAAACCCCGTCTCTACTAAAAATACAAGAAATTAGCCAGGCGTGGTGGCAGGCACCTGTAATCCCAGCTACTCAGGAGGCTAAGGCAGGAGAATGGCGTGAACATGGGAGACGGAGCTTGCAGAGAGCCTAGATCACGCCACTGCACTCCAGCCTGGGCCGCAGAGTGAGACTCCATCTCAAAAATAAATAAATAAATAAATAAAAATTAGCTGAGTGTAGTGGCACATGCCTGTGTTCCTAGCTACTCAAGCAGCTGAGGTTGGAGGATCACTTAAGCCCAGGAAGTGAAGGCTACAGCAAGCCATGATCCTGCCACTGCACTCTGGCCTGGGAGACAGAGTGAGATCCTGTCTCTACCAAAAAAATAAATAAGTAAATAAAATGAGATTAGGACGGCCCTAATCCAACGTGAATGTTGTTCTTATGGGAAGAGGTGAGGATACTGACACAAAGAGAAAGCCATGCAAAGACACAGCAAGAAGATGAGCATCTACAAGCCAAGGAGATAGGTCTCAGAAGAAACCAACCCCACTGACACACGGACCTCGGGTTTCTGGCCTCCAGAACTGTGAGGAAATGCACTTCTACTGTTGAAGCGATCAGTGTGGGTGATCTGTGATGGCAGTTCCAGGCAACCAATGCAGCACTGAGAACAGAAAGTACTCAGTAGACCTGAGGTCTTGCCATGCTGTAGAGAGGCAATGACGTGACGCTTCTCTACAGCATGTGTAGAGATGTGGCAACGTCGGGAAGAGAATGAGATCTCAATTCAGATGGCATGTGTTGGGTGGATCCCTAAGCTCAATCTTTCCCTCCACAAAATGGGCTAATGCCAGGACTGATGATCCTGGGATGATGTGAGCCTCACACAAAAATGAACGTAAAGCTCCCCAGGCTCCAGCAGCTGCTCAGAATATGCAAGCTGCTCTTTCAGATGCTGAAATTACAGTGGCCGAGCCACTGACAGGGCACCTGGTTTGAATGTCCACTTTCTGCTGAACCAGGAAAGTAAGTGAGGCCAAGGAAACAGTAGGCGCCAACCCAGAAGGTGTCATGAGTTCAGGTCTTGGAGTTTTATGAGATTTTGCTTTCGTTTTGTTGCTGTTGTTTGTTTTGTTTGTTTTTAATGCATCCAGGAATTTACTACCTGCACAGAGATTTAATAATACAGAATAGGCACAGTAAAAAATAATGGCTGTAGAAAGGCATACTCTTCTTTGAAGTCCTAGGCCACCAGGAGAAGGTGGTGAGCCCCCATGTCCCCAGGAGACTTGCCCAGGTCTGACTGTCTTCATGGAAACTCGGTGAAAGGACATGGAAGAGAGAGGTGAGCCTCAGTCCAGAGAGGGGAAGCAGCTTACTCAGGTCTCAGCATGGGTCAGGCAGCAAGCTCCCGGTGGGGCCTCCTCTCCAAGAGTTTCTGACAACAGCCGGGCAGAGATGGAGGCCCCCCTCTTTGCCACCTGCTAATGGTGTGTAAAGGAAAGCAACTCTCCCTGCCCAAGGGTCACTCACGGCTGATGGAAAAGCTCTGTCCGGAGGCAGTCTGGCGAGATTTTCAATCCAATTTCTCTCGAGTGAAAGGCTAACAGGATAAGATCACTCCCTGTTAACAACCTGGATTGTGAGTGAAGTCTCGGGGTTGGGGCGAGAGATGAGGTCATGAAATCAAGAGCTTACCTTGCAAAGCAATCTAGTCCCAGCCCCAGGTCTCCGGGCCTCCCTGCAGAGCCTGTTAATCTCGTGTTGAACATGCCCGTCCCTGAGCACTATCTGCCCAGGAACTTAGGCCCTCCGTCCCAGGGTCAGAGTTCCATACTGATGTTTGCAGCCAAGGTGGCTAGAGCCCGGGAGGCCTGTCTGTCAGCATCCTGCACACTGCTTAGTGAGAAGACAGTGGAGCCAACACTATTTTCTAGGAACGAACATAGCCTTAGAGTCAAGGCCTCGCAGGTAACTGCTTTACACATCTTGTAAAATGGACAATTTTCTCATGTGGTTCCTCCACCGCTGCAAATCAGGCGGCACAAACCACAGTAACTGTAAATATATTAGACATTTTGTTCTGGCCAGGGGCAACAGCCACATTCGTTCTAAATAGGCTGGCCTCCCTGGAACCACAGGGGCAGAGGATGCCAGCTGGGAGGAGCTGGGTTCTGGATCTGACACCCACTGGTGTCCAGGCACAGCAAAATCCACACTGAAGGTCGCCTTTTAATGCTTTCAGGTAAAAGCAAACTCTCAAACAGAAACTAACCTGATTTGCCTTCCTGAGTTGGCTTCAACCTGACCCAAAATGAGAATTTCAAAGTGATGGATGGTGTTCATGGACATTTATTTCTTTTAAAAGTTTTTTTTTTTTTGAGGTATAAGTTACACACAAAAATCTGCAGCCATCTCCTGTATATGATCTGATGAGTCTGGACTCATGCATATACCCACACAGCCATCATCACAGCAAAGGAAACAGAAGGAAACAGATGCACGCATCAGGTCACGATTCCATCTCTATGACTCTCAGAAACTAACAAAACTTACCACAGGAAAGAGAGGGCAGAGTGGGGAGAGCTGTTGGTGGAGGGGCAGTGGGAAGCCTTCCAGGAACTAAAAATACTTTACATCGTGATCTGAGTGGTAGTAACCCAGAGATACACAGATGTAAACATTCATAATGCGGTGTACTCAAGACTTGCGTAATTTATGTTATGTAAGTTATACCTCAATTTTTTAAATTGCCAACCATTTACTGGGTACATTCTACATGCCAGAGCTTAAACAAAGGACTGATAGCTTGAGCAGTATCCTCCTAGCAGATATCAGGTAAGAGTGTTACCTTCCATGATGCCACAGATAAGCCTCGGAGACGCTGCCGAAGGGAAGGAGAGACACTCTCATCATCTATTCTTCTATTACATATAATTGGCTACCTGACCTGGCTCTGCAACAAATCAAACAGCAAACCTTGCTTTTCCCATTCACGGCCTTAGCTTAGGAATACGGAGAGAGAGAAATAAAAACAAGACAGAAAAAAACACTAGGTTTCCAGGGTATAGTCCTCAGAAACAACTCATTTTCACTAAATCCCTGAGAATAAAGATAGCTTGATTACAGTAAGATTGGTAAAACCCAAGGTATGCAGAAGACATATGCACCTGTCTTTCCCACATGGCTAGTGCTAATGTTTCTGGACTTCAGTGGACACTGTTGTGTACAGGACACCCTTAAAGGAGGGGAACAAGCCTGACTATTGGAGAACACAGAGTCCTAGGCAGACAGAAGCAGCTTCTGGGGTTTTTGACTGAGTGCAAGGCTGGCTTTGACTGCTGAGTACCCCAAGATGGGAACCAGAGAAGACTGAGTCAGAAAACTGGTGAAGACCCCAGGACCATGGGTAGCAGGAGTAAGTGCTCACAGCCTAGTCCGCAGAGCAGCATTGAACCTGGGTCTTGAAAGTGAATGGGAGCTTTCCAGGCAGGGGAGTGAGAGGAATGGCATGTGCTAAAGATTCTGGGGTCAAAGTCGGAAGTGAAGTGATATTGGCACAGAGCCTCAAAATGCATTTGTTAAATCCGTGCATGCATTCATGAATGAATGAATGAATGAGGGAGGGAGGGAGGGAGGGAATGGATGGCTAGATCTGAGGGAAATTTCAGCCCCTCAGCATCCGCAGCTGGGACTCATGATCTAGTCTCTAACTCAGCAACTGCCCTCCCACCAGTTTCACCTGGAACAAATAACGGTACCACCAATAAATATCTATTTAATTAAAAGAAAGCAGGCTGAGCCAAGGCAAGGGGGTGGAAAAAGAGGCAACAGAGAAAGGAGGAAGGGTAGGAGTGGGGAAAGGAGGATGAGGAGCAAAGGAGGAGAGAGAAGAAGAAGAGGACGGAGGAGGGAAAAGAGAGGAGGAGGAAGAGGAGGGAAATGGGGAGAAGGGGAAGAAGGGGGGACAGGAGAGGGAGAAGGGACAGGAGGAGGAGAGGGACAGAAAGAGGAGGAGAGGACAATAACAATGAGGGAAAGAAAAATAAAGGGAAGGATGAGCGGGAGGAAGCAAAGGAGGAAGGGGGAGGAGGGGGAGGGAGAGGGAAAACAGGGAAGAGGAGGATGAGGGGGAGGAAAGGGAAGAGGAGGAGGAGGGGGAGGAAAGGGAAGAGGAGGAGGAGGGGGAGGATAGGGAAGAGGGCAGACAGACAGCAGCTTCTCCAAGAGCTCGTATTCACGGTGGCAGCAGCTCAGTCGGAAAATCAAGGGCACTGTGACACAGGAATCTCCTGCTCTAACAAGCCAGATGTTCATCTGAGCCAAGGCTCTCAGGAACCGCGTGTGGACCTCGCTGGCCAGCACTGCAGACACGCTGGGCCCGGAGATGAGCTCCCTCCCAGGGGCGGTGTCGGGAGTGACAGCTCCAGAAAGCGGCCACTAGGTGGCGTGTGCGCCTCATCTTCCGTCCCGAGTTCCCAGCCGCGGGAGGCAGAGGCTGGGGCTGGGGTTCCAGGAAGCCGAAGGTCCCTGTCACAGATAGATCCTGAAGCCAGCCCAGGGGATGACAGAGCAGCCTGACGGAGCAACAACTGTCACCACAGTCTGCCCGGGAAGTAGGTCCACACTGTCCCTTGCAGGGCAGCGCTTAGCTTACAGGTGCTCCCTGAGAGACCCCAGGGCAGGGAGGGGAGTGGGGAAGAGCTCTGGGCTCAGACCTGAACTTGACCACAACAGAGGGTTCAGGTTCAAACCATGCTTCCTGGAGACACCTCTCAGCCAAACCTCAGGGGGGAAAGAAGTGTTCCCATTTACAGAAGCTCCACGGTGACCTGTTTTAAGCACTGAACAGCCATGCCACAAGTAACTGGGGAGGAAAAAAGTCCACAGCTTAAAAAGCATTGAAGACCCCATTGCTAACCCTGGTGGGCTCCCATCATGGGGCAGAAACCCAGATAGGCGCTCATCATCTGGGGTTCTTTTTCCTAACGGCATCCCCCAAGTTGATCCAGGCTCAGGTCCCACAAAATGTGGATCTGCCCCCTTCTTGACACGTAGAAAGGGCTCAATCCACAGTGGCTGACCAGCAAGATAGGATGACCTCCATGTTACAGATGACAAGACCAACGTTCAAGGACCTATGGGAATGGGACACCGAGCTGGGACTCCCATCACATCTTCAGAATGGCAGCCAGCTGCCTTGTCAAAATACCACTCCAATGTCCCTCCTGTCCTCATGTCTACGGGGACAGGCTAAACAAAGGTTCAGAAGGTGCCTGTTCAGATAAACATAGCTGTCTTCAGGGCAAGTGGACTTGAGCAGTAGACACAACTCACTCTTTGAAGCCCTAGGGTCTATCAAGCACTCATCAAAAACTGGCGGCTTTGCCTCTTAGCTTGTCAAAAGAACAACTCAGCTGCTGGGTGCAGCAGCTCCTTTCTGTAATCCCAGTGCTTTGAGAGGCCGAGGGAGGAGGATCACTTGAGGCCAGGAATTAGAGACAAGCCTGGGCAACATAGTGAGACTCCATCTGTACAAAAATAAAAACAGCCAGATGTGGGAGCATGCATCTGTAGTTCCAGCTACTTCAGAGGCTGGGATGGAAATATCTCTTAAACCCAGGAGTTCAAGGCTGCAGTGCGCTATGATGGCACCACTGCACGCCAGCCTGGGCAGCACAGTGAGACCCCATCTCAAGAACAAACAAAATTGAGCGAATGCTACACACTTCCTGTTGCTCATCATCGTGGCAATCTGGGTACAAAGCTCTGACCCCACCCATCTCTCATGGCTCTTCTCTTCCAAGTACCCCTCACAGCTCATGGACCAAACCCCCAGCCTCTCTGAACTCCTCCTACTCTGTCATGTCACGTAAATCAATGGGTGTGCGTTGTCCCTTTGTCTAAACGACAAGCGTATTATCATTGGCTAGGAATGGCTGTTTCTGTTTTTAATTTGCGTACCTCCACTCACCCACAGCATCTCGCATCTGGATTCGCATTCAGTAAGCACTCAATAAATGTGTCTTCTTCCTGCTGGTACAAGATATGTACAGGGGGTAGGGGTGGAATGTTGACAACTGGAAAATGAAAGTGTTTCAGAATTATGGAGCAAATGAACAGGGAGATGTACCGTCTATAATAAATATACCTCTGAAGAGCCTTAAAAGAAATCAATGAAGCGCAACATCAAAGTCCCGGGGAGTGATAAATCAGGAGCCTGATAGACAAAAGTGCATCCGAAATCATTTAAAGTGCACCAGAAATCATTTATGTCTGAGTAATTAGAACACATTGGAATGACTCTGTGCCATTGAACTGAAATTGAGCAACATAATGTTTATGAAATCCCCATGGACTCGGGGAGGAAAATCAGAGATGAAAGTTGCACTGAAGATTCTCCCCACTGGCCCAGGGCCCTCCTGCATAGTTCCCCGGGGAGGCCTAGGGGGAAATGAAGTTTCTGTTTAGTCCGTGTGCAAATTTGCTTTTTTCTTCTAGTTAAAACATATCTGCAGTCCCAGGTGCTGAGGAAAAAAAAAATGTCAGGCTCAGGCTGTACGTGACAGGACAGGATGCCCCAACCACCTGATCCCCACCTCCCAGCCAAGAGGGAGTCTAAGACAGAAATAAGACCAGGTGGGCATCGCTCCTATAAAACGGTGGCCATTCCTAGCAAGACAAAGGCTGGGCTTCTTTCTCAGTGTTCCTACAGAATTTAACACTCCCTCCACAGCCCCACTGACAGAAGTGGAGGGAACTGACCTCGGTCCAAGACCTGGGACCCTGAAGGTCAGCATCAGGATAAAAAAAGTCCGAGGAAATTCTGCAGAAGGAGAATGGGAGATGAAGGATTTGGAGAGGAAAGAGGGACTTCTATGCCCATCCATAGAATCCAGTCTTCGGATGCTGGCTGGGGAAGAAAAAAAAAAAAAAACCCATCTACCTTGATTTGGGGAGTTAAATAAGGATGACAGAACCTCGAACTTGGAGACGTGCAAAGAAGCCCTCAGACATCATGTGTTCTTCTGATCTTTCCACTCAGTGATGGAACCTGGCCCCATAAACATGACCCCAGTATGGTTCTGGTACTGGACTGCCTCCTCCCACAAAATCACGGTCTGAAATTGTCCATCAAATGAACCTGAGATGCTGCTGTCTTTATCAGCTCACAGATACCAAGAAAGGAAAATTCCTCTTGGAGTGTGACTTTTTCATTCCTCTCTCCTCTCAGTTTTACACCACAAATAACCTCAGCTTCTGAGAGCTATAATCAGGGCTGCAACCCTGTGCCATCAGCAGGAATGAAAGCAAGTGGAAGATCCCTGCATATATGGAGTGCAGATGAAAGTAATCTTGCACCCATATATGGAAATATGTCTACTTACCCTCCCTTTGCCAAGAACCTGGAAGGCTTATACTGGGGAACCCACCTTCAACTGTGCAAATGCAGAGATATTGCAGGCATATGTGTGTTCTGAGCCTTGAAGGATGTCCACCCAGATGTTGGATGTGGGGCCTTCTCAGGCCTGAAGGAAGCTTTGGCCATGCCACCAGCTTTTTCCCATCTTAGTACCCCTGTGATTCTGTCCCCTGCTCCAACTGAGGCCACTCAAACAAACCTGAGAGATCTTCACAAAATGCAAATCCAATCACATCCTTGAAAACCCATCAGGGCCCTCCCCTAGCCTTAGTCCTGTTCTCGTGGGCCCTTGAGCTTCAGTCTTGTCATCTGTAAAATGGAGCCCATTCTATCTTGCTGGTCAGCCACTGTGGATTGAGTCCTTTCTATGTGCCAGGAAGGGGCCAGATCTATGTTTTGTGGGACCTGAGCCTAGATCAGTTTAAGAGACCTCCTTAGGAAAAAGAACCCCAAATGATGAGTGCCTAGCTGGGTTTCTGCCTCACGGTGGCACTGAGGTCTTCAATACTTAGGGTTAAAGACCAGCATCCTCACCATGGCCTGGCCTCACTGGAATGCTCCCCCTCCCTGAACTCCAGCTACTCTGGTTATCTTTTAGCAGTTCCCCCCACCAAAAAAAAAAAGAAAAAACCACACTCCTCTGGCCACAGGGCCTTTGCACATGCTATTTCCTCTGCCTAGAATGCTCTACTCTCTCCTGACCTTGCCCTGTGACCTTGAGAGCTCAGTTCATGAGTCTCCTCCTGGGGAAACCCCAGACATATCCACCATGTATGCCATGTTTTATTATAAAAGTCTTTCTCAGAGCCATTATCTACCTTGTGAAGCACTTTTCTTCATTTGTAGATACCCTTTTGTATGAGTATCTGCTTAATCTCTGTCTCACCCTACTAAACTGTAGGCTCTGGGAGGGTGAGTCCTAGTGTGTCTTGGCTTATAACTATAACCTTAGCAGCTTCACAGGACCTGGCACATGGTGGCTGCCCAATATTGCATGGATGGACAGATGGAGAGGTGGATGGGTAGATGAGTGGATGGGAAAGTGGGTGGCTGGGTGGATGGGAGAGTGATTGGGAGAGTAGATGGATGGATGGGAGAACTGATGGGAGAGTAGATGAATGAATGAATAAATGAATGGATGGATGGATGGATGAGAGTGGAAGGAAGAATGAATTAATGGATGGGTAGGAGGGTAGGTGGCTGGGTGCGTGGGAGAGTAGCTGTATGGATGGGAGGAATTAAGGGAGAGTAGATGGATGAATGAATGAATGGGACAGTAGGTGGGTGGGAGAGTAGATGGATAGATGGATCAAGTAATATTTCCATCCCAGCCACCCAGGTAGCTGGAACTACTGGTGCATGCGACTACATCTGGCTATTTTTATTTAATTTTTTGTACACATGGGGTCTCACTGTGTTGCTCAGGCTCATCTAATTCCTGGCCTTCAGTGATCCTCCTCCCTAAGCCTCCCAAAGTGCTGGGATTACAGATGTGAGCCACTGCACCCAGCAGCTGAGTGACGCGAGAGTAGATGAATGGGTGGATGGATGGATGGATGGATGGATGGATGGACGGATAGATGGATGGATGGTTGGGAGAGTGGAAGGAAGGGTGAATGGATGGATGGATGGATGGATGGATGGATGGATGGATGGATGGATGGATGGATGGATGGATGGACGGACGGACGGACAGACGGATGGATGGTTGGGAGAGTGGGTGGGACAGTGGGTGGGAGACTGGGTGGATGGATGGATGAGAGAGTAGATGGAGGGATACATGGGAGAGTGGCTGGGTGAACAGACAGATGGTGAATCACTAGTTTTTGTTGATACTTGTTTTTAAGAGTGATCATTTTTAACAGTTGAAAGAAGCTGAGTACACAGAAGTACAAAGCAAAAGGCTATTGAAGGAAGAGAAAAGCCAGCATAGGAGCCAAGGAACACAGAAGCAACAACGCTGTCCACCAAATCATTCATTTGTTCTGTCAGACTTCCTGTGCTCTTACACGTGCAGGCACTGAGGTGATGCTGGGGTTGCAGTGAGCTGTCGAACCAGATGTGTCAGAAGTGAGAAAGGAGAGGACAAATTAGAATACAGAGTGATTGACACTTTGTTGAAGGAAGGAGATGGGGCCTGGGGTCCATAAAACCCACTGCCAAACTAACCCACACAGGTGAGTAAGGACCTGCCCTAGGTAAGCCAAGACCTTAAAGGTGAACCCAAGATTTCAGGGGAAGGCAGGCAGGGAGACTGGGTGGATTCCACTGGGTGGATTCCACTGGGTGGATTCGGGATGGGGATGTTGCCAACAGAGCACACGTGAGCCAGCGAGAAAGCATGCCACACCTAAGGATGTGGATGATGCTCCAGTTGGCTGCTGGGGAGATGTGGAAACAAACTAGGCTGGAGAGAAACACAAAGGCCACGTCATAGCACGCCCTGCAGGCTGTGTCAAGGAGTTTGGATTTCAGCCTGAGAACCACAGCACACAGCCTGAGTGTTAACATAGCCAGGGACTGGAGGGGTCTGATTTTTATTTATTTTTATTTTTTTAGAGACAGAGTCTTGCTGTGTCACCCAAGCTGGAGTGCAGTGGTGCAATCAGAGCTCACTGTAACCTCAATCTCCTGGGCTCAAGCCATTCTCCCACCTCAGTCTCTGGAGTGGCTGGGACTAATGACATGTGCCAACATGCCATTGAATTTTTCATTTTAAAATACATTTTTTTAATTTTCTAATTTTGTGGAGACAAAAGTATCCCTATGTTTCCCAGACTGATCTCAAACCCCTGCCCTCAACTGACCCCCTGCTTCAACCTCCCAAAGCACTGGGATTAACAGCATAAGCCACTGTGCCCAGCCTAATTGTTATTTTTCAACCTCGTACATCATGGTGTCTTTCATACCCCTGCCCCGACTGCAGTTTTAGGTAAACCCCTATCCTGCCTATACCCATGTTCCTTGGTACACTTGCCTCACTAGGCATCAACTTGCTCTTCTGTTAAGTGGGGACAACAGAACCCCATAACACACTCTGACAATCACATGAGGCTACGTGAATAAAACATGGGCCTAGTACATAGCAAGTGTGCAGCAGCAGTTCACTAGTCTTTCAACAAGTAGTGACTGAGAGTCTATTATGTGCAGGCACAGGCATAGGTGCTGGGGATACAAGAGTGAAGAAAACACTGGTAACGGGATAGGCTGATGGTAACAGGATTGGCTGCTGGCATAATGGAAATTCACAAAACTCCCTGCCCTCCTAGTGTAAGAGCTACAGCAAGCCAGCAAGTACCTAAAAAACACTGGATGTCAGAGGGTGGCACTCAGTGTTGTGTGAGCATCAAAGCAAGGAAAACAAGAAGGGTGCTGAGCAGGGCTTAGAGATTTAAATAGAGCCATCAAGGAAAATGTTGCAGAGAAGATAATATTTGAATAAAAACCCAAAGAAGGTGAGAGCACAAATTATGCTGATGTTGGTTTTGTCCTCCGCCCCGCCCCCACTGTCTCCACACAGTCCTCTGCCCCCCACCCCCACCTGCCATCTCCGCAGCTCCTAGAACAGTGTTCGGCACAAAGTACGTGACCGATTAAAAAATAAATTATGAGGTTAACAAGTCTTAGGGCAAAGCATTCATGGCCGGGGGAACAGCATGTGTAGAGACCACAAGGCATGAGGACCATGAAAAACAGCCAAGTTGAAATGCACCAGGACACTGGGGACTGCCTTACACATGAGGGTTTGGATGCAGGTCATGGGGTCCCACTTGGTTTGGACAAGCTCTGGCCTGGAGTGACCCTGGGTCAACTCTGGCTAACATGGTGGACATCCCTACATGCTTAACACCTGACACTACTCCAGGGCGATCCTGCCCTTTGTCTCCACATGAAGGAAATAGCCTTCTTGGATAAAAGCCTGGAAGCTGACCTCTCCTCTGCCCCCAGTAGGCTGACTGTCCTCTAGAGCGGGAGGTGACAGGCATTCACGTTCCACTCCTGTCTCAGACAAGTGACAGAGAACGTAAGATGGCTGTGGGTTTTGCTGGTGATGGGATAGACTGATGGCATATTGGAAGTTCACGTTTAAAATACAGCTCTCCTTTCTGTAAAATGAGATAGCATCTACCAATTCGGGTAATGAATACGTAACTTAAATGCAAGCCATGGGAGTTTGGAAGAAGGGCCCAGGTAGTTTCAGGTGGTTCGGCCCATTTGGGTACACAGCAAAGAGCCCTCTCACCTCCCTCCAGCAATTTTATTTCTTAGCAAAATCATTACTGAGAATATTGAACTCCCTTACAGAGATGTATTTGCTCCCCTTATCTTCCTTCCATCTTTCTTGATTAAAAGCTATGTGTGATATTTGTAGTTATCAAACATCAATATTTGGCATGGATTTGCGAAATGGATATGGGGGAAAGAAAGGAGTCTGACCATTTCTGTAAAGGGTAAAACCTTGAGCAAACAGACTGCATTTCTTATTAGGGGCACTAAAGAGCAGAGATGCATTTCAGAAGGGACCACCCGGACTACACCCAGCAGGCTTTGTGAAACCAATGATCAGGGCTCAAAATTAGATTCTGGATTTCATCAGGAAAGTCAGCTGCCTTCAGAGGATAGGGGATAGGAGAGAGAGAGAGTTAAGCAGTGTATCTCACAACTGTTAGCCCTACAACTATTACAGGGCTTTGCAGCCTTCTTCCCTACAGAGCTCTGCAGCCTTCTTCCCTACAGAGCTCAGACAACTCCAGCACTCAAACTGGGCAGAGCTGAAATAATCAATAATAATAATTAAACCTTCTCTAGTGCCCTCTCCTAAGGCTTTACCTGTATTAACTCATTGAATCCTCAGAGCAACTTGTTTTATCAACTCTGGGTTACAGATAGGAAAAGTTACAATACAGAGAGGTCAAGCCCCTGGTCCAGGCTTCCACAACAAGTAGGTGGCAGGGCTGGGATTCAAGGCTGCAGCCTGGTTCGCAGCCACGCACAGAACCCCTTCGCCATAGTGCGCCTCCATCACGTGGCCATGTGTGGACCTCCACACCTCCACAGCTGCCCAGAATCATGGGATGCTATGTGTTCAGAGGGCTGCTGCTGTTATGGAAACACAGCCCTTGGTTCCCATGCTACACCCTTGTGACACTGACCCAGTCAGTCGAGACTCACAGAGCCCCTCCGTGAAGTGGGGGTAATAACAACCATGCCTGCCCCCAGGATATTGTGACAATTCACAAAATATGCATTCAGAGAATGAGCATGCAAGTGGGTTTCGTAGTCATGCCTGGTGGGAGTGAGCATTGGTATAACCACTTGGGGCCACTTTTGGATAGCAGCTACTCAAACCAAGCACGTGCCTATTCTGTGACCAGAGACATACTCCTAGGTGTATTCCCCAGATAAATGAGTACCTAGGTCCACCAAACAACAGGTGCAAGAGTGCATATAGCCCCAAACTACAAACAACCCCAATGCTCATCCATGGGAGAACGGATACGTCATGGTCCAATCATACAATGAAATACTGTCCAACCATTAAAAAGAGTAGCTAGTGGTGCATGCAATAGCGTAAGTGATTCTCCTAGGGATGCTGTGGAGGGAAAGAAGGCAGATACACATGGACTGCAGGGGTCCATTTATACAGATTTCAGAAATGAGCCCAATGGAATTAGAAAGGCAGTGACCTCAGATTGGGGCAGGTAGTGTTGACAGGGAGAAGTATGAGGGAGCCTTCTGGGATAGTTTAAATCAACAGAGCTGACACTTTCATTCATTTCAAGAACAAGCCTTTATTGAGCACCTACTGTATTTTAGGCACCCCATCAGGAGATAGGAAGGAGAAAAGACCTTGACTCCCCATCCGTAGTTCAGTGCCAACACTGAAACCTGTCAGTATCATCACCGTGTCTCCAGGGGGCATAGCCATCCTCAGAGATTAGGGGAAGTCACTAAATAGACTTTCCCTCTTATCTGGCAGAAAGCAGCAGAGAGAAATGGCAGGGATGTTCACCGGAGCAGCAGACCCTGCGCTGGCTGTGCCCGAGGTCAACAGTGCCACTTAGCATTTCATCCCAGCAAGTCCAGCTTCCTTTAATCAGAACCACGTGGCCAACATCACGGGTGATATTCTGAAGGGAAAGAATTTAAGCCTCCATGTCTCACTGCCCCGAGTATCAGCTTTGTCCTCCTGCTCCTAATGCCGTTATCTCGTCCGCACACTTGGTTTTCTGCCGAGCAGATGCTGTAGAAGGCACATTAGCGGTGAGAAGCAGAGCGTGCCCGGGAGTCTGGGTGTAGAGCTGGTGACCCCGAGGCTCCCCAGCCCACTCCAGCGAGGAGACATAGTGAAAAATACCCAGGAGGGACCAAGGCTTCCTGCAGCCTCCCAGGCTCCTAAGCCAGGTCCCAGGGAGATGTTTCCAAAATGTAAATCGGACCCAGACAATCACCAGCTTAAAACCTTTCAGTAGCCACACACTAATCACAGCAAAAACTCAATTTCTTAACTACTATGGAGCACTGGGGCATGACTGCTTCTCCCGCCAACCCCTGACATCCCCTCCTCCAGACTATAACAGACCCAAGTTCACGCCCATGTTTCTGATGATTCTGTTCCTTCTGCCTGGAGCTCCCCATCTCCTGCAATCAGTGTTATGACTCCCTCTTGTCCTTCGAGATTCTAAGTATCACCTCCTCTGTGAAGCCTTCCCTACCTGTTTGCACCACCACTCAACTTTGTATTCTTCCTACACTACAAAGCAATCAGATTGTGCCTCAGTTATGGGCTACTTCTTATTCATCCTGTGTCCTCCTCACAGACTGCAAGCCCTTTGAGGGCAGGGTTTGAGTCTTATTCACATGCATATCTTCCAACTTTTAGCAGTGACTGCAATATAGTTTAGGGAGTTGGGGGTGGAATGAGGAAGAGATGAGAAGGAGAAGTGAGGGAGAGAGGAGGTGAATGAGAGAGGAGGTGAGGAAGGAAAGGAGGGAGGAATGAGGGTGGAGGGCATTTTGTAGTTGGAGAGCAATGCAACCACAGTGATTTAGGAAGAATCTCTCAACAAGGCTTTTCTGATGAATCTGGATGAATGGTTAGGAATTTGGATAGTCAGATGTGAGGGGAGAATTCAAGCAGAAAGGATAGCCTAAGCAAATGTCTGCAGTCAGGGAACATGAGGACAGGGTGGGAGGGGAGTAGCATATAAGGTTGGAGAGAGAAGCCACCAGATAGTATCCAAATGCCAAGCCTGAAATCAGAGGACCTTGCTCTCTACTCTTACATCACAGAGAGTTGCTGAAATACGCTGGAAAGGAGGAGTCATGGTTCAGCAAGTGAGCTGACCAGTCAGACAGTGGGTCAACTAGACACACGCCATGGGCAACCTCTGCTAACTTCGGATTGAGAGTAAGACAGGAAAATGCCAAGGATGCCAGGGAGGAGGAAGGACAGCCATGCCTATGAATACAGAGAAAGAGAAGCAACGGGAAAGGTGGGGCAGCTTATGGGTTCTATGATGGCTGCTACAAGTCTCTATGAGACACCTGGAGTTGGGACAGCATCTGTGTTGGCACTCTCCCCTCCTGTTCTCAAGGCAGACATTACCAATCAAGAGTACCACCCTTCTCTCCTATACCAAGGAAGACATTACTAATCAATGATGCCAGTCTCCCCTCCTAGACCCAAGGCAGACATTACTCATCAATGACACCACTCTCCCCTCCTAGACCCAAGGCAGACTTACTCATCAATGGCACCACACTCCCCTCCTAGACCCACGGCAGACATTACTCATCAATGGCACCACTCTCCCCTCCTAGACCCAAGGCAGACATTACTCATCAATGGCACCACTCTCCCCTCCTAGACCTGAGGCAGACATTACTCATAAATGGCACCACTCTCCCCTACTGAGGACACATACAGCCTTGGCATTCTTGACCTGGGACTGGGTCTAACCTCCACTCCCATCTGACTGCCATCTATAAATGAGGTGATACCTATTCTCCACACACGGTACAGGCATCATAACCTGGGATCAGGGATGTGAGAGCAGAAAGAGCCTGAGAAACCATCATTTCACAGACACAGAAGCCAAAGTCCTTGGATACTTGGTGGTGGAATCAGAGATGAATTTCAGTCCAATGTGCCCCATCTCTTTCTTCTACATTCTGCTGCATCTTGGTGGGTAAAACAGGGAACAAGCCTGTCAGCACTCGCAACAACTAGAAACCAGAGCAGAAAGGACAAGCAAACCTTCCTCACGAAGAGACTGGCATCAAACCTGAGTCAATGCTCCGCGGAAACGAGGGCCGGGTGAGTGGGTCTGTGCACGCAGGCTGTAGGGAAGGCAAGAGGAGCTTCACTTCCACCCCTCTGAACAACACAGATCGCTTTTGCTAAATTCCAAAAGGTGGCAGCATTCCATCAAATATGCATTTGCTGAGCCTGCAGCAGGGGACGTTCTACAGAGGTGACATGGGCAGAAAGTTAAGACATTTAGATGGCCAGGGGATAACGAAGTCTGGAGGGTCAAACACTGATGTGGTCTGGTTCCTGGGGGGCCCATGAGCCCCTTTTCTGCAAGAAAAAGGGAAAATGCTGGAGAGAAATAGCAGCACACTTGGCCCCAAGAAGAGGAGAAATCCAGACTCATCCCGGGACTGTATCTGCATGGACAGACCTCAGTGCAGCTCCATGATCAGTAGCATGTGGGCAGGACCCATGACTTACCTCTAACCAATAGAAAAGATGATGGGCATCCCATGATGATGTCGGGACACGTGTACACAAGACTCCGTGTTGCTAACATGCACTAGAGAGACACTCCTGGGAAAAGCACACTGTCACATTGTAAACTGCCTGTGGAGAGGGCCATGTGGCAGGAAACTGCAGGTGGCCTCTAGGGTCTGAGGGCCTGCATCCTGCAGCCACAAGAAACTGAATTATTCCAACAACCGGCGAGCTTGCAAAGGAACCCTGAGCTCCAGATGAAACCTGCATCTCCTGCCAACTCCCTTGAGGGCAGCTTTGTGAGACCCTAAGCAGACAACCCAGTTCAGCTGTGTCCAAACCTAAGACCAATGGAAGCTGTAAGATGGTAGACAGGTGTTTTCTGAAGCCACTAAGTCTCTTATAGTCTCTTAAGCAGGCACAAAAAATGAATTTTTTGTATTCTTATTATAGAAAAGTAACAGGAGTAATGAAATATGGATCTGGAATGAGGCAGAACAAAGTAAAAATTTGGGTTCTCCCACTTAACTTCACTATGTTTGCTGCCTTGGGTATAGGAGTGAAGAATGACACCATGGATTAGTAATGTCTGCCTTGAGTATAGAAGAGGGGAATGGCACCGTTGACTACTAATGTCTGCCTTGGGTACAGGAGGCGAGAATGGCACTATCGATTAGTAACGTCTGCCTGGGTATAGGAGGGTATATTTCTACTCTATCAAGAAAGAGAGAAAAAATAATAGTACGGTTCTTATGCTGCACAGCATCACTTTCACGGGTTCAGGATGCATTTGCTCCAGAGTGAACCCAAAAGGGAACATGTACCTGCAAGTTTCTCACTCAGTCTCATTCCCAAGTGCCTCTCCGTCAGGTGGCCACATGATCACAGATGTCACAGATGACTCCAACGTTTAAAGACAGGTATATTTCATTCATCCAGCATGCCACCTCAACACAATCACTTCATCTGGCATCTAAGCAAAGACCCTCATTTTTTCTAACAGTCAGGAAAGTGTGGCTGTATTTGATGTATCAAGGGGCAGAAAGATTGGTCTCTAACAGCACTTGCGCAAGTAACTGACCAGGTGTGATTTTTATGTTACCTGATGACTCTGGAATTAACTTTGCACCCAAGACACAGGTTCCCAGGAATGCTCTCTGCATCACCAAACAGAACCTGCTGGCCTTCCCCTCAGCTCAACGCAGCATGAGAAACAGCCCGATCTGGGTCTGAATTTCAGACTGCTTCCCTATTAGCTATAAGACTGTGCAAGTCATGCCCTTCTGAGCCTCAGTTTCCCCACTTGTAATCAAGGGGTTTGGATAGGTCTTCCCTCCTTGGACTACTCTGGGGAGAGAAAGATACAATGCTTATGAAATGGTGGGTGCAATGCCAGGTACTTCCTAGTTCCCAAAGATGCTACCTATTATGATTATTTTATTCTGCATGCTGGCAAAATGTACTTTCTGCATCCAGGGAAAGCTCTTTCTGGGAGACAGTGCCAAAGCAGAGAGGCGGAGATAAGAAAAAGTACAGCTGACAGGTGACACAGGGCAGTGACTAGGAAGGGCAGTGAGATGCCATGGCCTGGAGCATTCTGCATTCTGGAGCAGGTAAGGGCCAAAGAGTCTGTACAGAGGCCACATTTAGTCTTGTAAATCCCATTTTCACTCCTCTAGAGGAACGTTACAGCATTTCCATGACAAGGGAGAACGAAACTTGAATGAATATGTCGTCAGCTCTCCTGGAAAACCTTAACAGTCCAGAACACACTGCTTAATTTCATAAATAGTTATTACTAGTATTAGTATTATTACTACTACATTATTACTACTATTACTACTACTGCTTACTATATTACATTATTACAACATTATTACTAATATTATGTTATTACCACCACTGTCAAAGAACATAACTGCTCACCATAGAAAAAATAAAATAAGAGTCTAAAGAAAAATGCAAAAACCAGCAATTTAGTTGAACTTTCCATCTACCTTTCTGACATCTCTCTGCACTCAGAGAAACGGAGATCTATGAATACAGTTTGCACGTAATTGGAATCATATAATACAGGCTGTATTTCTCACTCAACAATATGTCATGCGCATCTTTCCAAGTCAATAAACATAAATCCTCACCATGAAATCCTAGCAGCAGCTTGGAATTCGACTTTATGGATACACACAATTGGCTTAAACTCTCCCTTATTGAGGGATATTGAGGGTGCATCTTTTTAAAAATTATTTTTGCTACTACAATCATCCCCTTAATAAATATACAAACACATCTCATACGTGTACAATCATCTCCAAGGTGCAAATTCCCAGAAGTGTAATTGCCAGATCAAAGATGGAACACATTTTGCATTTTGACACATGTGAATATGAGGCAATCTGCCATCCAGAGATGGTCAGGCTAACTTATGCTGCCTCCAGTAGAGGTTGTGAAAATGACTGCTTCCATCCATGACCCATTCCAAGGCAAGACAGGAGGCTGACCTGTGAGAGTCCAGCCAGAAGGACCCAGCCCAGCAGGCCTTCTACAGTCAGAGGCTGGATAAGAAGGAGTAAGTTAAGGCAATTGGATCCTCACAACATGAATCTCTGCAAACCTAGAAGACTCTACAGCCTCCAGAGGAGAAACCAGCAGGATACCATCATCCCTTTCACTAGAGAGAACACATCAGCCTCCATGAGTGAGGTTGGGGACCAGGAAATACCTGACCCAACCCAAGACAGCTGAAAATCTAGCAGGCAAAGGCACTATTCTAACCACTGGGGAAATGGAACCCTGTCAGACACCTTTGATCCTAGCGTGAGCAATTAGTTTTTTCAACTACTTTCCCTTCAAAAGCGTCTGCACCATCAACATCAAGTCTTTTTACTAAGTCACTTTCCTGCTCCACGCCTCATTTCCCCATCGGCAAAATGGGTTTAGTATCTTTGTTTTCTTTCCACAGACTCAGTGTGACATTACAAGCATCCTGGGGAGAACTGCAAGACATAGTTTTTCCAGTATTATGAAGAGTGTGGTGGCCTCCAAGATGGCCCCCTGATCCCTCCTCCAGGTACTCATGCCCTTGTATGGTATTCTCCCACAATCTCCTGAGGATTAGCTTGTATGAACGATTGAATACAGCAGAGGCAATGGCATAGGACATCTGTGGCTACGTCATCTAAGGGATGCACAGAAATTCACTGCCATCGTCCCCTGTGGCTTCTACTTTGCTCTTAATCTCTCAGATCTCTCACCCTGGGAGACACCATCCACCATGTCCTGAGGACACTCAAGCAGCTCTGTGGCCTCCTGACAATAGCTGTTAGGTGAACCACCTTGGGCGCAGACCCTCTAGCCCCACTCCAGCCTTCAGAAGACAGCAGCCCCAGCTCACATGGGACCCTGAGCCAGACCACCAAGCAAACCACTCCCAGATTCCTGACCTCCCGAAACTGTGAGATAATGAAAGTCTGCTGTTTGAAGTCACTAAGTTCAGGGTAATTGTCACGTGCAAGAGACAGCCGATACAATACGTTCCTGCTTCACACACCATTTTTCCATCTATCCAAAACAGGAAGAATATTTCACACATTTGATGTGAAGCTGCAAGACTCCTGGTCCTCCAGTGATGCGGTTGGGTCAGAGGGTAAGTCCAGGCTGTGTGACCATGGCAATTACTTTGAGTTTCGGTTTCCAAGCCACAAAATGAGGACAGACACAGCACTTACCTTAAGGAGTCGTTGAGAGGATGTTAAAACAACAGAGATCAAACATTTTGTCAACTGAGAAGTGAGATAAGAAAGTTGGGTGTGTGGTTGTCATTTTTCACCATCCCTTTCCTCTTCTTCTTGGCATTGCAGGTAAACACCACTTTCAGATGATCCATTAATGAGGTTTATTACAAAAACTCAACCTGGAAAGTCATTTTGGAGGAATAGACAAGCACCAAGCAGTGGGCCCTTAGAGATTCCAGTTTGCACCAAGGGTCAGCATAGATTAGGGCATAAAGAGGAGGGAACATTCCAAATACAGAGCACACTCATGGACAAGGCCCAGGGCCAAGCAGACTTTTTGTTTTTGTTTTTGAGACAGGGTCTCACTCTCTTTGCCCAGGCTGGAGTGCAGTGGCACAATCATGGCTCACTGCAGCCTCCACTTCCTGGGCTCAAGCAATCCTCCCACCTCAGCCTCCTGAGTGGCTGAGACTGCAGGGGCACACCACCACGCTCAGCTAATTTTTTTTTTTTTTTTTGAGACAGAATCTCACCCTCTTTCAGGCTAGAGTGCAGTGGCACGATCTCAGCTCATTGCAAGCTCTACCTCCCAGGTTCATGCCATTCTCCTGCCTCAGCTTCCCAAGTAGCTGGGACTACAGGCACTCACCACCACACCCGGCTATTATTATCATTACTATTATTATTATTATTATTATTTTGTACTTTTAGTAGAGACGGGGTTTCACTGTGTTAGCCGGGATGGACTCGATCTCCTGACCTCATGGTCAGCCCACCTCAGCCTCCCAAAGTGCTGGGATTACAGGCGTGAGCCGCCGTGCCAGGCCTAATTTGTGTATTTTTTGTAGAGATGTTGCCCAGGCTGGCTGGTCTCCAAAAGTGCCTCCCAAGTGCACCTTGGCCTCCCAAAGTGCTGGGATTTTAGGTGTGATCCATTGTGCCTAGCCCTGAACATCTTTTGACAAAAGAATTTACTCTCAGCCTTTCACTTACCACTATCACAACGTCTCACCATACCCACATTATGATTTCCATTCTGTTATTTCCATACCATTTTTTTTGTCTTTGAGTCAACTCACTTTATGTTTTCTAACTTAAGTATGTTTGAAGGAAATTTCATACCACTGCCATTAACGGAAGGCCGGTAGTGATGGCTATAAAGAGAAGATCATCATAAAATGAAATACCTAATGATGAACACCAAACAACATAGTCTGTGTGCCCCTTGAAGGTGCCATCTCAAGGTCACCAACAACACACAAACAGGTTACACTTGAGAAATGCACCACACCATGATTGCATTGGCGAGAGGCTGTGCATGAGCGATTTCAGAAGTATCTGTCCAGCGAACTTCCTGGCCACTGTATCCACGGGTGACAGATGAGAAATGCACGGGAATGCACTGCCATCATCCCAAGTTATGAGCCCCAGTGACTCCAAGCCCAACGCCACGATGTAGGACCCCAGGGCACTCAGTGAGCACTCCTGTCCTTACCAGGAAGACGGCCCAATGACAGTCGACCTCTTCATGTGCTCCCTCAACCTGGGGCCCTCACACCAGGGGGCAGAGGGACCGACCTGCAGCCTTGTCACCAACCACTGTGCCCACAGCTGTCCACCAAGCGGACCTGGTCTTTGTCAGAGGACAGAATACAGCTCTCACACCATGTACCAGAGGCTGGGAATACAGGCCACGTGTTTCCTGATAGAAATTGTGCACGTGATCGGGAAAATTTATTCCCCTCAAATCCAGTTACTTCTCCAGCAAGATCAGGTTCAGGTAAAAACCATTCCCGGTGATTGATGACCGAGACCAAAGAGGCTGAAAAGGATGCAAAAGTAGTTTCAAAATCTAATCTGTTCAGCAAAATGCTTCTACTTACGGAGTCTTGCAGACTGTTCTTGGCACCGGGGAGGAAGGCTGAATTTTCAGACTTGTAGTCCTGGCAAAAAAAACAAACAAATAGAAAAAAAGGTTGGGGAAGCCGGTTTGAAGAAAAGAATTCTAACTTGGAGTAATCCAGTTTAGCACGACCCCCAGAGCGTCTCACCACGTTTAGCCACAGGACCCTCTGTCTCTCCACCCATCTCCTGCAGGGGTTGAGACCTGCGTTGCCCTGCGCAGTGGCCATTACCCGATATGGCTATGGAGCCCTGTGGCTACTCTCATTGAAATGGGCTGTATATATCAAACACTCACTGGGTTTTCAGGACGTGATGAAGAAAATGAATATAAAATATCTCATTAATATTAATATTTCATTAATATTTTTATATCGATTACACGTTAGAATGACATTTAATAATATATAAAAATAAAATATATTGCTATGTTTAAAAATGTAAATATATTAAGTCTATCTCAAAGGAAATTTATTATTACAGTTAATTTCATCCGTTTCTTTTCACTTTTTAATGTGGCCACCAGCAAATGCTAAATTGTATCTTTGATTCCCCTGACACCCCTGAGGCAGCGCTGGTCCGGATGTTTCTCAGTGGGGACTCCTCGTCCCAACCTGAGGACGCTGGGGGTCCCTAACCTTCCACCTTCCACTCCAGCAACAGTTTGCATCTAGGGAGCATCTGCAATGCTACGCGCTACTCTTTTTTGAGACAGAGTCTCCCTCTGTCATTCAACCTCCCAAGTAGCTGGGACTACAGGCGCCCGCCACCACACCTGGATAAGTTTTTGTATTTTTAGAAGATACAGTGAATCACCACGTTGGCCAGGCTGTCTCAAACTCCTGACCTCAGGTGATCCACCTGCCTCAGCCTCCCAAAGTACTGGGATTACAGGCATGAGCCACCACACCCGGCCACTATGTATTCCTTGTGCATTTTCACCCTGGATCCTTACTAGGGTACTAAGAAGTAGGTCTTAACCTCAGCCCCGTTTTATAGGTAAAGAAGCAACAGAGAGGCTGAGGGACTTGTCCAAGGTAACACAGCACTCAGCAGGGCTGCAGTGGAGCAGCAGCTTGAACTGCACATGGATACTGCAAACACGGGGATGTGAATCGCCACTGGAGTATTCCCGAGGCCTTCGTCCACCTTCCCATGAGGTACAGCACAGGAGCATATTTAAAGCTGGTCGTCACCAACTCTGGGGAACTGCTCCCGCCTCAGCAATGCCTAAAGCTCTACATCGTCATTAATAAAAAGTCAGCAATGCCGAGGCGGGCAAAGCACCTGAGGTCAGGAGTTCCAGACCAGTCTAGCCAATATGGTGAAACCCCGTCTCTACTGAAAATATAAAATTAGCCACACTGTGGTGGCAGGCACCTGTAATCCTAGCTGCTTAGGAGGCTGAGGCAGGAGAATTGCTTGAAGCTGGGAGGTGCAGGGTGCAGTGAGTCGAGACTGCTGCCATTGCACTCCAGCCTGAGCGATGAGATCAAAACTTCAACTCAAAAAAAAAAATGTCAGCAGACTTTGCCCTGGGGTCACCCCTTAAACCTCCTGGGCAGAAAGAGGGGTGTGTTTGTCTCAAGCAAGACCCTGTCTCAAAAGACGGAGGGTGGGAGAGAAAGAGGGAAGGACGGATAGGTGCAGAGAAAGCAGGAGAGAGGAGGGAGGGGAAGGAGAAGTGTATAAAAAGAGACAGAGAGAGACAAAGATATAGGCAGACAGATCAAAAGAGAAAGAAACAGAGGGGGACAGAAGCTACCTACTCTTTCCTGTACCAGCCACAAGAATTACTCAGACCCACCCACAGAGTTCTGGGATTTCTGTTTCTGTACATCGCTTCTGAACTTATAATGAGAAGACACATATTTTATTGTTTCTCTTTTTGCAGTTTCTAGTAGACATTGGTCACGGAAAAATCTGGTGACCAAGAAAACAAAATTGTGTTTGTTCCTCTCCTTCCTAGACACAGAGAATGGTCCTCACGCCACATCCACCCTCCAGTTTACTGAAGTGAACAAATGAACTTAAACACAAATCGTGTCCCCTGCTTCCAGCGACTGTCTAAAGTAGTAGCCTGAATGGGGAGAGAAGGGGTAGGCGGCTGATGCAGTGATTTTGCTGCCAGATACACCAATTCTCCTTTGAAAGAACGTCCACTGGTCTGAGAATATCTGGCTTTTGTCACTTTCTTTTCAGTCCCACTTTACAGACCAAGAAAAAACTGCGCTTGATCAACGAGTTAAGCCCAATAGCAGATTTCAACCCAGTGACAAGACCCAAGTGTTATTCGGTGCCCTGGGATCCCTATATACAGCATGGTCCTTTCTTTGAGAGGGGCCTCTCTCCAAGATTCACAGGTGACCCAGCACCTTGCCCACTTCTAACCACTCTAGGGACACACACCTGCCCCAGGTAGCATGAATCAATCGATCTTTCTCAGGAACAGAAACAGAGACCCAAGGAAATGGTCACTGCACTGTGTTGGACTCCATAAGTCCAAGACCTTGCACGTGAAGTCAGTATTGGCTCCATAGCAACCACCAGCCCTAGGAAGGTAAAATTAGGTTTGAGTCAAAATTAAGAGTCTTCCAGGGGAAGCTGATTGGAAGAAAAGAGAATAGAGGATCGAGGCAACCAGTATCCCAGAACGTGGAAGATAATTTAGGACTTACACTCGAGTATGATCTTACTTGGGAACCTAGCTACCAGATGAAATTCCTATCCAGTTGTCCCTGTAGTGCCTTCTCCCTCTTTGCCCCTCCCTCATTTTCCAGCCCGCTCCCCCTAGCTAGGGGCTTTCGCTCTCCACATCCCTGAGGCTGAGGTCCCAGAGGCCTGTGTCCTCTTTAGCTGACTATCTCTCATTGTGCCACACTTCTGTGTCATTTTAATCAGAAGCAGCACAGGAAGCCTTTGCTCCTAGGAAAGAGAAGATGGTACCAACGCAATCTACTCTTGTTGAGAGACTTTTTCTGCCCTTCCTGCCGCTTTTACACCTCTCCATACCCTGGA
Organism: Colobus angolensis palliatus; assembly: GCF_000951035.1. Classification (NCBI taxonomy): domain Eukaryota; kingdom Metazoa; phylum Chordata; class Mammalia; order Primates; family Cercopithecidae; genus Colobus; species Colobus angolensis. The sequence goes on along the minus strand of NW_012119043.1, from coordinate 1,982,742 downwards.
ACTGGGCATGCACCCTAACCCTAGATTGGCACCCTCCTTCTTAACACAGTCCCTGTGTTATCTGAACAAAGAAGCCAACTCTACGCCCAATCCCGTTGTCCCTATTTCCCTCTTTACCTTGAAAACAGAGACAAGCACATATTAACATTCTAAGTCTGACTGAGTTGGGGAAAGAGAGCCAAGAGATATAGCGAGGGAGGTAGTGGCTGTCTGATACTGTTCTGGTTTTCAGAAAGCCCTGATCTTTTCCCTGAATCCTTACAATAAGCCCCTGTATCATTTGAGCTGGCCTGATCCATCCTGATGAAAATTCATAAGGAGGACAGAGAAGATCAGATCTGCAAACCTTCTTAGATCCCAAACCAGGATCCCGAGCTAGCTGTCACTCTGGTCGCCGTCTGCCGCTCTTCTCTTCCCTCCAAGTTCTGCTCCCTCATTTTCCACCCACTTGTTAGAAGTCTAGTAGTCTTCCCTGGAAATGTACGCCCTCTTGCATCTCAGTTTACAGCTTTCAAAAGCTGGGACATGAATCCCCAGCAGCAAGGATTTAGCCAGTTAAGGCAATGACCCAAGCAGAGGTCCCAGATGGGCCATCAAACATCATCCTCTCCAGATTTGTCATGGGCTGGTGTCAGCTCCCAGAGGTGGCATTAAAAGGTGATATTCTTTGCATAACTACTACCTTTAAACAGTCTCTTGCAGCCGGGCGCAGTGGCTCAAGCCTGTAATCCCAGCACTTTAGGAGGCTGGGACGGGTGGATCACGAGGTCAAAAGATCGAGAGCATCCTGGCTAACACGGTGAAACCCCGTCTCTACTAAAAAATACAAAAAACTAGCCAGGCGTGGTGGCAGGCGCCTGTAGTCCCAGCTACTCGGGAGGCTGAGGCAGGAGAATGGCGTGAACCCGGGAGGCGGAGCTTGCAGTGAGCTGAGATCCGGCCACTGAACTCCAGCCCGGGTGATGGAGCAAGACTCCGCCTCCAAAAAAAAAAAAACAAGAATCTCTTGCTGATTGGAAATGTCTTTAGATAAACACCTATTTTTGTTTTTTGTATTTTTTTTTTTGAGATGGAGTCTCGCTCTGACACCGAGGCTGGAGTGCAGTGGCACGATCTCGGCTGACTGCAGCCTCCACCTACCAGGTTCAAACAATTCTCCTGCTTCAGCCTCCCAAGCAGCTGGGATTACAGGTGCCTACCACCACGCCTGGCTAAGTTTTTTGTATTTTTAATAGAAATGGAGTTTTACCATGCTGGCCAGGCTAGTCTCCAACTACTGACCTCAAGGGATCCACCTGCCTCGACCTCTCAAAGTGCTGGGATTACAGACAAGAGACACCGTGTTCAGCCACACTTTTTTGTGTATATACTTACATAGACATGTAAAAGGAAAATATATCTCAGGGGCTCCCAAATCACTAAGCTAAAGGGAAAAGTCAAGCTGGGAACTGCTTAGACCCAACTTGCCTCCTACTGTATTCAAAGTCAGCCCTCTGCTCACTGAGATAAATGCCTATCTACCTGATTGTCTCCTTTGGAGAGGCTAATCAGAAACTCAAAAGAATGTAACCATTTGTCTCTTATCTACTTCTGACCTGGTATCTTCCCGTCTTCCTGCCTTTGCTTCAAGTTCTCTCGCCTTTCCAGACCAAACCAATGTTCACCTTGCATATGTTGACTGATGTCTCAGGTATCCCTAAAATGTATAAAATCAAACTGTGCTCTGACGTGGGACAGACAATGTCAGGACCTCCTGAGGCTGCATCACAGGCCTGAGTCCTCAACCTTGGAAAAATAAACTTTCTAAATTAACTGAGACCTGTGTCTCAGATTTTCGGGACTCACACACATATTCATGTAATCCCGTGAGTGTTTAAGTGCCTAACTATAAATAGCCACATCCAGATGTGTCAATCTACGTAGCTACAGTCATACAGAATAAAGATGTAGCAGGTGGAAAAAAATAAACACTCCATCCTACAGGTTAACAGAAAGCCAAGACCACGGCCAATCAAGGTTTCCCGAGCAATGGACGGACGGTGTGAGGTCAGGGGTGGGGTTCTGGGTACATGATGAGTTCTAAATTATGGTGCCAGTAAAACCTACAAGGATCAACATTGTGCAAAGCTCCAAGCCAAGGCCATGGCTGACCAAAGCCTTGCGAACAGTGGGCAGAAGCACAGTGTAAAGCAAAAGCAAGTTTATTAGGAAAGTAAAGGGATGAAAGAATGGGCACTCCATAGAGCAGACCCCAGGGCTGCTGGTTGCCCATTTTTATGGTTATTTCTTGATGATATGCTAAACGAGGGATGGATTATTCATGCCTTCTCTTTTCAGACCATATATGGTAACTTCCTGACATTGCCATGGCATTTGTAATCTGTCATGGCGCTGCTGGGAGTGTAGCAGTGAGGACGAACAGAGATCACTCTAGTGGCCATCTTGGTTTTGGTGGGTTCTGGCTGGCTCCTTTACTGCAACCTGTTTTCTCAGAAAAGTTTTTTTTTTTTTTTTTTAAATTATGCTCTAAGTTCTGGGATACATGTGTGGAACGTGCAGGTTTGTTGCACAGGTATACACATGTCATGGTGGTTTGCTACACCCATCAACATGTCATCTACATTAGGCATTTCTCCTAATGCTATCCCTCCCTTAGCCCCCCAGCCCCTGACAGGCCCCAGTGTGTGATATTCCCCTCCCTGTGTCCATGTGTTCTCATTGTTCAACTCCCACTTATGAGTGAGAACATGCAATGTTTGGTTTTCTGGTCCTGTGTTAGTTTGCTGACAATGATGGTTTCCAGCTTCATCCATGTCCCTGCAAAGGACATGAACTCATCCTTTCTTAGGGCTGCATAGTATCCCATGGTGTATATGTGCCACATTTTCTTTATCCAGTCTGTCATTGATGGATATGCGGGTTGGTTCCAAGTCTTTGCTATTGTTTTATCAGCAAGGCCTTTATGACCTGTATTTGGTGCTAACTTCCTATCTCATCCTGTGACTTAGAATGCCTTAACCATCTGGGAACGCAGCTCAGGAGGCCTCAGTCTCATTTTATCCAGCTCCTATTCAAGCCAGACTTGCTCTGGTCCCCACACTTCTGACAGCTCTAAGGGTCTACCAAGCCACTGAACCTTAAAGTGTTCTGACCCCAGGGCTGTGACATATCTCCTTGGGAAGTCTGGATGCCAAGAGAAAGAAAGCAGGCTGAGGAGCCTATGAGGCCAGATCACAGCTGTTGGATGAACAAAGACCACACCCATTTCCATCACACCTCAGAGACTTCCTTCATGAAGGCAAAACATCAAAATAACTCCTTAATGTATGGTCCAACCAGAGGACATAGCATAATCAAATAGATTTTTGTAGCCTGGCCAACATGGTGAAACCCCATCTCTACTAAAACACAAAAATTAGCCAGGCGTCATGGTGGGAGTCGGTAATCCCAGCTACTGGGGAGGCTGAGGCAGGAGAATTGCCTGAACCCAGGAGGTGGAGGTTGCAGCGAGCCAAGATCACGTCACTGCACTCCAGCCCGGACGATGAAGCAAGAATCCATCTCAAAAAAAAAAAAAAAAAAAGATTTTTGTAATCTCAGAGTGGTAGTGAAGATCCTTCTAATTATGAACCCCTAAACCAAAAGCCTTAGAACAAAAGATTCAAAATTCTGGGTACATAAAATCGCATGCATGAAAAAAACACCGTAAACAAAGTAGAAGACAAAGGGCAATCTGAGCAAATTAAAACCCACGAACAAAGGGGTAATATCATTTATAAAGAGCTTCCCTCCAATCAATAAGAAAAACACCAAAGGAAGTCAATGGAAAAAAACAAGCAAAGGAAATGTACAGACAACTTCACAAGACAGTCATGCAAATACCTCTTATGCACATTAAGAAATCCCCATAATCCTTATAATTAAAACTTCACTCGTAATAAAAGAAATGCAAATAAGGCAATATATATTTTTTTTTTACTGAGATTGACAAAGACGAAATCTGAATAAAGTATGGAAACCATGAGACTGTTGGGCAACATGTATTCTCTATACATAGTGAAATTATACAATGGTCAATATTTTAAAAGTTGATAATATTTGGACTAGGGATTCCATTTCTCAAGTGTCTGCTGTTTAAACGTCTGCATGAGTATAACATGACCTGTGCCAAGGATATTCATGGAAGCCCTTTTTATAATTACAAGCTACTGGGAAAAACATAAATTCCATTATTCCGAAACCAGGTAAATAAGTTATAGTGAATCCAGACACTATCAGTTAAGATAATGAGGTAGCTTTATATGGAATGACAGGGAGAAAACAGTAAAATGCACAGTGGTAAGTATAGTACTCTGCATCTGTTGTTTTAAGAATACAGGCATTTCTAGTATATGCACTGAAATCTTCAGAAGACAGAGAAGAAAACGGTATTTTTTTAAAAGGCTCATTTTGAGTCGGGCATGGAGACTCATGCCTGTAATCCCAGCACTTTGGGAGGCAGAGGCAGGCAGATCACCTGAGGTCAGGAGTTCAACACCAGCCTGGCCAACATGGTGAAACCCCATCTCCACTAAAAATACAAAATTAACCAGGCACAGTGGTGGGTGTCTGTAGTCCCAGCTACTAGGGAGCTAGGGAGGCTGAGGCAGGAGAATCACGTGAACTCAGGAGGCAGAGACTGCAGTGAGCCGAAATTGTGCCATTGCACTCTAGCTTGGGTAACAAAAGACAAACTCCATTTCAAAAACAAAACAAAACCAAAAAAAGGTTCATTTTGGAGAAGGAGAAGGATGTGGTAGGAGGAAAACTCATTCTATTTTGCTGACCCTGACCCTTGAATTTTGTACACTGGGCATGTATTATTGAGGAAAATTTTTTTTATGCTACCTGAAACTTTTTATTTGATTTTTAAAAGAAAATAAGTGAAAAAACACATGACAACATTGGCAAGAACCCTTTGGGGAAGGCTTCATTTCTTGACATTTTCTGGAAAAAAAAAAAAAAATTAGCTTCCATCACATGATAAAGGCATTTGGGGTCTCTTTGGAGGACAGAAGTCCTTTCAATGTGGTTGGAATGCAGAAAAGCTGGCATTGGGGTAATACCTTAATGGATTTTACCAGGAAATACAAATAGCATGCAAGTCACCAGTTCCCCTCCTGTTCCCAGGGCAGGCAGTACTAATCAATCACTGCATTTTACCACTAAGGTAGGTGCACTCTCAGATTGCAACCCAACACTCCCAGGAAACTGGCAAATCCCACCAATCTGTGTGAGCTGAAGCATCTGCGAACATTAAACCCCATCCTGAGTAGGGTGACAACAAGGCAATGCCCAGAAAGCTGGAAGCACGGTCTCTACCCATATAGTTCCTCAGTGCCCCATGTAGGCTTGGGTTCGAGTCTTTGACAGCCAGTCCGCTACCACCACCCCATTCCTCCACCAAGCCCCGAATCACAGCAAGGCAGCCAAGAGCATGCAGCCAACTTCCAAGCCCATCGTAATGATACCCAGGCCTCCCCGGCCCATTCCGAATCAAACCACCGCCAGCACTTTGTAGGAAATGCCAGTTAACCTTCAGCAAGGAACTCAGGCTGCCCTCATTTCCCCCAACTTTGAAAATTCTGTGTAAATGTTAGATTAAGCTCTTCAGTCCTCTGCTTTTAAAATGAGAGATAAAATTTACCTCCCTATTCCCAGATGTTAAAATCTCTGCTTCTCCCCAGGGCAAAGAAATCAATGCAAGTGAGCTCCGTTTTTTTTCCCCTCTTTGGAACACTACCACTTCCAGCAATTTATTTGACTGACTATGCCTTCTATTACCATGTAAATTGTTTCAGACTGCAGGAAAAAAAAAAGTATTAATCTCCTCTCAGTAAGTCATAAAATAAAGAAATCAATTTCAAGGTCAATTTAGCCCAAATAACACCTGCTGCCCTTTTTTTTTGTAACATGCAGACTCCTCTGAAATGCAAGGCTGTTGTCTAAGGCATCAAGAGGCAGCAATGGAAAACCCAGTCTCACGTCAGTCAGGGCAGTAACAGGGGAGACCCTGGTACCATGGCCCAGTGGCCCCAGGTGTGAATTTGGGACAGACAAGATTCACAGGTTCTAGCAAGACAACTCTCTGCAGGCCAAGGCAGTGGAGTAGCAGGAGAGCTGCACTGGGGGTCATGTAGAGTTGGGGTCAAGCCAGGAGTCTGGCTGGATGGCTGTTTGAGTTCTGGAAAAGTGACTTTACCTCTCTGAGCTTCAGACTCTACACTTGTTAAATTACTTAAAATGAGGGCTAGGTCACCTTATAGAATCCTTCAACCCAGTCCATTATGGACTTCGCCAAAGGTTACATATCCTGGAGAACTGGCCTAGAACTAGCCACTTTCATGTAGGGATCCTTCATCAACACATAGGATAGTGTGGGGGTTAAACAGGCTCTGGAGCCCAAATCGCCTTTGATCCATGAATGAGCTATATGGCCTCGGACAAGATACTTACCTTCTATTCTCTGAGTTTCTTCCTCTGGAAGATGGACATAATAACGTTATGTGTTTCTAGAAAGAGAACCCTCATCCTCATTTTTGGATGAGCAAATTGGATTCAGAGAGGGCAAGTGACTTGCCCAACGTTGGCCAACTTAAAAGCAGCACATCCAAGTTGAATGCTGGGACACCTGAGCCTCAGGCAATTGACCCCAGCACACAGCACACTTCCTTGTGCAAACCATGCAAGGGAACAGAGGCATTTCCTCAGTACGCTCATGTTCCCTCCACCACCACCACACAAACCCACCAGGGATGTGGCCAAGTGCAGATGGGGGGCCAAGAGCTTCTTACAGTGGGTCCTGGACCCAGCAGACTGGGGAAACCCATCTTTCCAACATCTCCCATAAGGAGACAGTTTCTCCCTACCCCACTCCAAACCCACTGCCTTGGCCCTGCCATCCCTGATGGAGGCCCTCTCTGTGCAGTTTTTCAGCGACATCCAGAAGATTAACCAACTGCCCCTAGGAGGCCATGACATCCAGGCAGCCCCAAACCATCCTCAACTCTTGTTTCTGCAAAAGCCAGCCCTGTATTCTCAACTGTGCATCCAATCAACCACCCAGTTGTACTTCTCAACCTGTAAAACACCTCCACCTGCAAAATCCTGTCTCATGTGGGCATCTCTAATACTAACGCCTAAACTCACATCACTTTTGTTCCAGTGGCTTCCAAAAAAATCCTCCTTGACTCCATTTTCTCCCCCTCAGTCTATTCTCGATAGCCAGAGCGATCATCGTTAGGTAAAAAGTAGTTCTTGCCTCTTCCAGTTCAGTGCCCTCCCAGCCCTCTAAGTCTGCAAAGTGGTGTCCATTGCTCACATGGGGACGTGCTGAGGACTGTTGCCCTTAAACATGTAACTTGGTCACGGAGACACAAAACAGCCCACGTCTGACAAAGTCAACACTGATGCCATTGAGAATGAAGTGCCTGGATTTTGGGGGCTATAAAACTAGAAAGAAAAAAAAAAGCAGAATGCTACCTAACTGAGCATTTACTATGTGCTTCAACACATGACCCCACAGCTGACTACGTGGCAGAAGCAGGAAGGGGATTTGGCCTCTGTGCCACAATTCTCAGTCTTTTTTTTTTCAAACTTTATTGAGCTAATTCACCTAGCAATTCTTCCATTTCAAGCGCACAATTCAACGGGTTTTAGTATGTTCACAGGTGGGTGTGACCATCAATGAATTTTTAGAACGTTTTCATCACCATGAAGCTCCATCACCTCCATCCTCCATTCCCCCATTCCCACAGTCCCAAGCAATCACCAATCTACTTTCTTCTCCATGGATTTACTTGTGCTGGACTTTCATATAAAAGGACTCATGCAATCTACGGCCTTTTGTGCCTGGTTTCTTTCACTCAGCATCATATTCCCAAGGTTCAAGTAAGTTACAGCAGGCATCAGTGCTGCATGCCTTTTGTATGGCTGAAAATATTCTATTGCATAGACAGACCACCTTTTGTTTTTCCACGAATCTGCTGATGGACATTTAGGTAACTGTCACCTTTTGGCTATTATAAATAATGTCACTGTGAACATTCATGTACATGTTTTTATGTGGACATAGGTTGGTACTTCTCTGGGGTATGTACCTGGAAGTAGAATTGCTGGCTCATACGACAACTCTTTGCTTAATATTTGCGGAACTCTCAGGCTGTTTTCTCAAGTGACAGCTGTTTATGAGGGCTCAGATCCCTCCATACTGTCATCAATACTTTGGATTATCTGACTTTTTTGAGACGGAGTCTCGCTGTATCGCCCAGGCTGGAGTGCAGTGGTGTGATCTCAGCTCACTGCAACCTCTGCCTCCTGGGTTCTAGTGATTCTCCTGCCTCAGCCTGCAGATTAGCTGGGATTACAGGCACCTGCCACCAGGACCGGCTGATTTTTGTATTTTTAGTAGAGAAGGGGTTTCACCATGTCGGCCAGGCTTGTCTCAAACTCCTGTCCTCAGGTGATCTACCACCTCGGCCTCCCAAAGTACTGGGATTATGGGCGTGAGCCACCGCAACCAGTCCCAATTACCTGACTTTTAGATTCTAGCCATTCTAATGCGTGTACAGTGGTATCTCTCTGCGGTTTTGACTTGCATTTTCCCGATGACTAACGATGTCAAGCATCTTTTCATGTGATGACTGGCCGTTTGTGTATCTTCTTTGGAGGAATGTCTGTTCAGATACTTTGCCCATTTTTTAATTGAGTTGTGTTTGTACTGTTGAATTTTACGTATTCTAGACGTAAGTCTCTTACAGATAAGCAACTTGCAAATATGCTCTCCCATTGGATGGGTTGCTCAATTTTGAACAATGTCTTATCCTAAAGCATCTTGGTCATGTCAATTTCAGGTGCATAACCAATGGGCCATATCCATTTTCAGAGCTTTCTGCCCTGGCTCCCTTTGGGACCGAGACCCAGGTTTTTTTCTACTTGCCTTCTTTTCAGGATTTGCTCTGGGAAGGGCATCTGGGCAGCACAGGAAGTTTCAATGACAACACAATTCAGCCAATAGCATTTAAGAACCTGCTAAGTGCCTGGCAGTAGGACAGAGCAGCTAAGAGTGTCAGCATTTCAAGGAAACTGTCCTGGCTCAAACCTTGTCAGTGCTACCTCAGCTCCTCGCTCTCCTTATCTGTAAAACTGGGGATAATGGGGGCCGGCCATGGTGGCTTACGCCTGTAATTCCAGCACTTTAGAAAGTAGAGGTGGGAGATCATTGAGGCCACGAGTTCAAGACCAGCCTGCACAATACAGCAAGTTCCCCTCTCTATAGGGAAAAAATAATTAATTAGATGACTGTGGTAGCACATGCTTGTATTCCCAGCTACTTAGGAACTGCAGTGGAGGGATTGCTTGAGCCCAGGAGGTTGAGGCTGCAGTGAATTACAATCGTGCCACTGTACTCCAGCCTGGGTGACAGTGAAACCTGTCTCTAAAGAATGAATGAATAAATAAATAAAATTAGGGATAATAATAGCAATAGTAAAACTAGCTACTTGAGTCAGGAGTAAATGAAGTAACATATATAAAGCTCTTAGCATGAGTTCTGGCACAGTCAAAGCCAGTGGTCTCCAAATTTGGCTTTATATGATAATCACCCAGGGAGCTTTAAAAACACGTACATTAGTTCCCTGTGGCTGCCGTCACGCAACTGCCACCAACTGGGTGGCCTAAAATAAGTGAAATCTATTCTCTCACAGTACTGAAGGCCCGAAGTCTGAAACCAAGGTGTGGGCAGGGCAGGTTCCTTCTAGAAGTTCTGTGGGAGAATTTATGCTATGCCTCTCCCCCAACTTCTGCTGGCCACAGACATTCTCAAGGTGCCTTGGCTTATAGAAGCATCGGTCCCATCTCTGCCTCTGTTTCTACACGGCCTTCTTCTCTGCACATCACTGTGTCTTCTCCCTTTCCGTCTTTTTTAAAGACACTAGTCGTTGGATTCAGGGGAGGATAATCTCATCGTGACATCCCTAAATTAATTCCATCTGGAAAGACCCTGTTTCCACATAAGATCATATTCACAGGTTCCAGGTGTCAGAACTTGGGCGTCTCTTTTGGGAGCCACTATTCGACCCACTAGAGCACACACGCATGCACACACACACACACACACACACACAAAATGCCAAGAATTTTGTTCTACCTCACACGAATCAGGTCAGAATCTCCAGCAGTGACGCCCAAGGGTCTGCAGTTCTTGAATCCACCCAGGTGATGGCCACATACGGTTAGATGGTGAACCCAGGTCTGCACCCTGCATAAATGCTGCGCTGGTCTGAGAGGCGGATGGCCTTGGGGGAGTCAGGGTCACCCCACAACGTGGTAGGGTATCTGTAAGGGGCCTTGTCAGCCCTTTCATCAGGATATCCCATAGTCTCATGACCCACAGAAGCTCATACACACCTAGCCGCACTCTCCACAGAGGTCAGTCAGTGAACACAAAGGATACTCACAGGAAACTAACCGCTAGGGACCAAGGGCAACCATGAATCCGGCCCACTGCCCATGTCTACAAATTTAAAAATCCCAAGAGAGCCCAAAGCGGGAAACACTCCAGACGTCCATCACTGGATGAACACATCAATAAAACATGGCCCAGCCATACAACAGAATATCATTCAGCCTTAAAAAAGAAAGAAGGACTGACTCATTCAACAACAGGGATGAACACTGAAAACATTATGCTAACCAAAAGCAGCCAGGTACCAACACCATACATGGCATGATTTTACTGATGTGAAATATCCAGAAAAACCAACCCTGTAGACACAGAAAACAAATTAGTGATTTCCAGGGACCAGAGGGAGGACAGGATGGGGAGTAACTCCTCAAGGGATACAGGGTTTTATTCTGGGGAGATTAAAGTGTTTTGGAATGAGATACAGGTAATGGCTATACAGCACTGTGAATGTATTAAATGTCACAGAATTGTTCACTCCAAAATGGTTACTTTTATGTTACGTGGATGCTGCCTTTATTTTTTTACAAAAGACTTCCAAAAAATTCCCAGCAGACCCAGACTTCTATCCCTCCTTTTGTGCTTTGACCGTGTTATTTTTTCAAATAAAAATAAATATGTAAACCACAGATTTCTACACACATCCATACACTCAAAAGCAGCTTTCCTCTCCATTCATCTCAAAAGCCATTAAAATTAATAGGGTCTGTATCAGGAATGTCTAATGGAGTTATCAACTCACTGAATCAAAAAACGGGCCCAAGCAGTCACAGCACTGCAGTCTCGGTGCAATGAGAACTTCCATCTAAAGTGAGCAGGGATTGATTAACAACACCCCGTCCTCCTCTCCCATCCGTCTCACAGGGACAGCCTCGAACACCTGAGGGTAACCACACACAGGAGAGAATGACCCACCTGCCTGTGCTGCCATGCAAGGGAAGAGTTCCAAAAACAGAAGCTGGAAGGGGATAAAAGCCAGCCTGGGAGAGAAACTACCCTTGATCTCTGTGCCCTTGTGAGGGAACGCACAGCATGAAAAATGTCCATTTGCAAGTGGGCAATGCTGTCGGAAATAGACGTAATGAGACAAGGGAAGACGGAACATCAAGAAGTCTTGGCAAAAACGCCGGGAGATGCGGCTTGGTGATAAAGGAGGGCATTAGTGATGCAAGATGAAACTCGGACATATTTCTGGCTCAAGATGCTGAACGCAGCACTCCAGTTTTCCCAAGGACGGGAAGAGCAGGGGAGCTGCTGAAGGAGACACGGATTATTACCGAAGCTCTTGCAAAATGAAGTCGGGGAGAATGGCAAAACAAGTGAAGTGTTAAATAAATACTTCCTGAATGTAATCACGAGGGAGAACACTAAAATTAGGATGTCTGACGAGGGCTTTTTATCCAATCTGCCCAGGGTTTCCTTAGGGCTTCTGAGAGAGGAGTTGTCAGTCACCCGCATGACATCACGGGCCACTGATGCAGAAAGGGGACAGTTGGAGCACGGGGTACTAGGCAGGCTGATTATAGGGACATGGTCCAGACTCGGTGGAACCCGGAATGGCTGGCACAGTCTTGAGCTCCCTGGGCCATTTCCGGAGAGGAGTCCCTCCAAATGAAGATGGCATCACCAGAGAAACTCTACATGAGAGAGCTGCAGCCCATGGGCTCCAGACTGAGGCAGCCCAGCATTGAAGATGCCGATTATTTCAGCAGACGTATAACCTTGAGCAGCTCACTCCGTTTCTCTGAGCCAGTTTTCCCCTCTGTAAAATGGGGCTAACAGCCTACATCACAGGAGGCTGTGAAATGAGACAATCCTAAAAGCCCAATACATCTTAGCTCTTGTCGTCCCCATTTTACAGAGAGGAAACTGAAGCCCAGCCCAGGGTTAAAAGAAAACTTCAGACAAGTTCAATTTGATGGAGTTGAATTGAGCAAAGCAAAGAAAACGATTCGTGAATCAGGCAGCCTCCAGAATCACAGCAGATTCAGAGACACTCCAGGGTTGCCTCGTGGTCAGAACAAATTTATAGACAAAAAACAAAAAGTAAAGTGGCGTACAGGAATCAGAAGTGAGATTGGTTAGAGCTCGGCGTTGGCCTTCTTTGAACGCAGTTTGAACACTCAGCAGTCTAGGAGTGGTTGAAGTATGGCCGCTGGGATTGGCCAACCCTCAGCTATTACTACAGATACATACTATTAAGTTAGGTTTTCATTGCTGTTGGCCTATGAAGCTAGGTTATGGTTTGTCCCCAAGAACTCAAACATAGAAGTATGAAGTCCTTCTAAGGCCATATTTAGTTGGCTTTAACAACAGTTAAATAACAAGCATGGATGTTTGTAAGTATTGACTTTTGCTGTGCATGGCATTCTATGGCTGTACATTTTTTGTTTAAATGTCATTTGAGCTCTGCAAGAACCTGCAAGCCAAATTGCCTGGGTTCAAAGCCAGGTTCAACGTCTCCCTAGCTGTCTCAGCCTGGACATATTATGTAACCTTTCTGTGCCTCAGCTTCCTCATCTGTTAAAAAGAGGACAGAGTGAGAAGTTAAATGAGTTGATGTCTGCAGAGGTCTCAGAATACAGCCTGGCCCCCAAGTGCTCAATATTATCACTGATTTTTAGCTCATCTCACAAACAAGGCCCACAGAGGGTAAGCCTAAAGATACACAGCTGAATGAGAGGCAGAATCTGACTGTCACCCATGCTCTGCCTTCTGCACTTGGGGCTGAACTCGTTACCACCTCCTGAAGGAAGTTCCCAGGGTCATCTGGGGCAGGGCAGGTGGCAGAGGTTAAGATGATGAACTTTGATTAGCCACGCGTGAGTGTGGTGGCACGTGCCTGTGGTCCCAGCTACTTGGGAGGCTGGGGCAGGAAAATCGCTTGAACCCAGGAGGTGGAGCCTGCAGTGAGTCGAGATCACATCGCTGACATTCCAACCTGGACAACAGAGTAAGACTCCACCTCAAAAATAAAAAGATTAAAAAAAAAAAAGTGATGAGCTTTGAAAATGCCTGGGTTCAAGTCCCAGCTCTGCTCTGGCTTTGACCTTGGAGGGCTATTTAAAATCTCTGATCTTGGTCTCCTCACCGTTAAGGGGGGCACTATACTCGCACCTCAATGCCTCAATAGCTGGCAATGCCGATCATGACGGCCAGTGCGGTCCATGTTTTCCACTGGCTCCAGTCCAATGCCCTGTGTGGAACGTGAGTCTAACTTCACTAAGCCGTGTCATTGCACTCTTTCACTCAGCTGGCTCTGAAGGCCCGTGCAGCCAGAGTCGTGCCTCAGATGCTCCTTACTCCCCATCAGCCTATCTCTACCCCAGCCTCACTTCCTGTGGTGCAGCCTCATGGGAGTGAGGTCTGATACTCCCGAGGCCGAGACTAATCCAAGTCCCTGGGATTAGGGCTCCCTCGAGACTGTCTGCCTGCAGAAGAGGGAGCTGTCAGCTCTTTTAACAGGGAAATAATTGCAAGTTTGAATGTGGATTCTATGCTGAACAACTGCAATTAGAAGCCACCTTCTGTTCGAAACAACTGCTGCTTAAATGTAATCCTGCATTGTGCCTAAACCCCAAAGGAGTTTCTCAGTTTTGCCTTCAACTACACTTACTCATCTACATTATAGTGTCCTTGGTTCTGTTCCTAAATCTTTCATCACTTTCTACCTCTTAGAGGCTTCTCTTTGTCCCTAGATAATATCCTAACACCTTACCTGGGCCCACCTTGCATACGGTCTGCCTCCCACTCACTCCTCCCTCCTCTTCCTCTACTCTGGGCCCTGTCATGAGCTGCAACTATACAGTGTTTCTTTCTGACCCTTGCACCAGCTGTCTGTCACCCTGGCTTGGAGAGCTCTCTGTTCCCATTCTGCAACTGAACTCCTACACATCCTTCATGTCCAAGTCCAGACATCACCTCCTCCGGGAAGCCTTCCCTGAAGTTTCACACTGACCATGAGAATCCTGTAACATGCTCCTGCAGCATCGTGCCCATTACCCCCGTGACACTTCCTAAAGCTTGTAATTAGTTACTTGCATATGCATAATTACAAACTAGATGGCTGCCTCCACCACTGACTTGTGTACTCCATTCCTGTTGCAAGGTTGCTACTGGATTCTCCCTCCAGAAACCAAGCACAGCCCCAGTGACACACATAGGTATTGAACAAAGGAGTGTTTAATTACACAAATGGCTTATTTCTCCTAAGGAGAGCAACTTGCTGGAGGTAGGACCTGTGCCTTCGCCCAATGTCTATTCCTTGTAGAACTTAGCGCAGTCCCTGGCACATGAAAAAATACTCGGTCTGAATTGGCAGAATTTTTAAGCAGACTCATGCTTTAGCTTCTAGTTTCTTTTCTGTCAGAAAAAAAAATGCGCATAGGGGTCCAAGAAAGCTCTGCCCCCTTCTCCTCTGGAGCTGTCAAGTGCCATCTACAATGGTGACTACGTGGGTATTTGCATTTACCTAAGACGACAGACAACACTTTCCAGTTCATTAAAAATCCATCCCAGGTCTGTGCACACTGACAGCCCTTGAATCATCCCAGCCTCCCCTGGGGAGTTGAGATAAAGGAAAACTGTTTCCCTTATCTTAGCCTGTCACGTCCTCATCGTTCCCACAGAGTGACTGGGAAGGACCAGCATGGATGCATGTCATTCCCAGCTCTGTCGTTTGAGGAATGGGATCATTAAGACAGGTGACCACATAAATGCCATCTGCCCTACAGCTTCCTGGGCCTGCGTTGCCCTTGGCTGGAATCCCACCAGTTTGCCTTTAAACCTAAGTGTAGGAGTCCCCATCTCTCGGCCTCTATGTGCAGAGGCAGGGCAGTGTGAGATGCCACGAAAAGTAACATTTGCATCCTCTCCCCAAAGGTATCCAGTGTGGAGAGCTCAAAACCCACACAAAGCAGATGTTTGAAGGCTGAAGCCTCCCAAGGGGAACAACTAGCCTTGAAGCAGGACCAGCTGGAGCCAGCACCTAAGCCAAGTAGCCCTGGCTCTGAGCTAATGCACACCCAGCTGGCCGCCTGGCAGCGGGTGGCATCCAAGTCACCCAGGGGGTGAAGTGGGGACGTCTGTAAAACCACTTCTCCCACTCCTTGAGAGACTCTGCAAGCTCAGTCGGCACTTACCCCTCGGAAAACGGCGCCGGGCTGAGACCCACACAGCTGAGGATGTTTTCCCACAAGCTCGATTACCAATCAGTCCCTGCAGCTGCTCCCAGATCAGAGTGGAATCCAATCAGCCGGCACTCCCAGAACCCAGAAAAGCCAGGCTGCCCTCACTGGCTCTTCAGGCCCAACTGTTATTCATGCATCCGTTGTTGGGGCACCCCTATGCACCATCACTACGCCGGGCCAAGGGAGGCAGCAGGGAACGAGGGAGGCAGGGTGCATGCCCTCTTTGGGCTTACAAGCTGTTGTAGGTGATACTGAGCAGATAAAGAATTAAATGGGGGCCGGGCACAGTGGCTCACACCTGTAATCCCAGCACTTTGGGAGGCCAAGGTGGGTGAATCACCTGAGGTCAGGGGTTCAAGAC
Organism: Colobus angolensis palliatus; assembly: GCF_000951035.1. NCBI lineage: Eukaryota > Metazoa > Chordata > Mammalia > Primates > Cercopithecidae > Colobus > Colobus angolensis. Next base: position 1,966,691 of record NW_012119043.1, on the reverse strand, counting down.
CAGCCCAGCCATGTTGGTGAAATCCTCGTCTCTACTAAAAATTAAAAAAAAAAAAAAAAAGAAAAAGAGAAAGAAAAAAATTAGCTGGGCATTGGTGGCAGGCACCTGTAATCCCAGCTACTTGGGAGGCTGAGTCAGGAGAATAGCTTGAACCCAGGAGATGGAGGTTGCAGTGAGCTGAGATCGAGCCACTGCACCCTAGCCTGGGCAACAGAGCGAGACTCCGTCTTAAAGAAAAAAAAAATGAATTAACTGGGCAACGACTGTGTGGTAAGTGCCACGAAAGGAAAAGTCCAGCGAGCTTCGAGATCTTACGTGTCCAGCGAGCTTCGAGATCTTACCTGCTGCACCAAGTTGGGGAAGATTTCCCCTAAGAATGGCAGGAGATGGCAGAAGGAGCAGCCGTCAGCAAAACAGGGTCTGACCAGAAAAGCCGGGCTGTAAAACCACTTCTCCCACTCCTTGAGAGGCTCCGCAAGCTCAGTCGGCACTTACCCCTCGGAAAATGGCGCCAGGCTGAGACTCACACAGCTGAGGATGTTTTCCCACAAGCTCGATTACCAATCAGTCCCTACAGCTGCTCCCAGATCAGAGTGGAATCCATGGTTTTAGCAGCAGGAAGAGCTGGACAAACAGGTGGGCTAGAGGATTGGGGGTTTTAAAGGCCACGCCGCAAGCAGCAGGAGGGTTGAAACAAGCTCGGGTGTGTGTGTGAGAGGCCGGGGCTGGATTCTACGGGTGCACACATGGATGCGGGGAGCACAGGAAGAGACCACAAGGGGAATCCCAGAATCAAGGATGCTGTGGGAGGCACATACAAGGGGAGCGATGAGAAAGAGGTGATCAGGAAGTGGATTTCCTAGGCCTGGGAAATGAAGGCGGCTGGGGAGTGATGGACTAGAGGCAAGAATGCCCGGAGAGTTTCTGCATAAACACCTGTTTGGCCACCTGCACTATTTCCTGAGCCTGGCGATCCTAGTAGAAGTGCAAGTTGGGTGGGGCGAGAGCAGGTCCAGTCTTCACTGATTTAGAGAATTAGGGGTGTGGCTGGGCATGGTGGCTCACGCCTGTAATCCTAGCACTTGGGCAGGCTGAGGCAGGGGGATCGCCTGAGGTCAGGAGTTCAAGACCAGCCTGGCCAACATAATGAAACGTTGTCTCTACTAAAAGTACAAAAAGCCGAGTGTGATGGTACAACCCTGTAGTCCCAGCTACTCAGAAGGCTGAGGCAGGAGAATCACTAGAACCCAGGAGGCGGAGCTTGCAGTGAGCCGAGATCATGCCACTGCACTCCAGCCTGGATCACAGAGTGAGACTCCGTCTCAAAAAAAAAAAAAAAGAAGGGGGGCGGGGTGGGGTGGGGAGGTTTCATCCACTGGGACTTCTGGGATTGAAGCGCAAAAACACCCCGGCCCGGTGGAGATATTTTATCTTCATTTAGCCTTCATGCCCTCCACGGTTCATTACTGATACTTCACAGAGGAGTTCCTGAGGATGCATTTAATTTTTGCCGAGAACCTTGAAGACCTTACATCTAACAGCTGTTGGCACTAAATTAATAGAACAACGAGGCAGGCTTTTTCCCCCCATGCCAGAAGTCACCGTGTGGGAATGTTTGCAGTAAGTACCTGATCTCCCGGTGGTTTTTCGTGTTTTGAAATGGACAATTGTTTTATTCTAGTCAATAAATTTCTAAATGTCAGACCATGGATGGGGCTTTCCTGGTGGGCTTTGGAGCCCAAGGTCCTTCTTGGGATGCAGAGAGGATAAGGGAGCTGGAACAAACCTCTGCTTTATCCACTCCACCCTTCCTTCCTTTTACATACACACACCCCACCCAATAAGCAAATTTTGGCTGCCAGAAAGACCAGACGCCAAGGTGCCTCCTGATGAATGAGACTAGGTGAGAAGCTCAGGTCACCCAACAGAAATCCCCAGGCCAGGCACAGTGGCTCATGCCTGTAATCCCAGCACTTTGGGAGGCCGAGGTGGTTGGATCACAAGGTCAAGAGATCAAGACCATCCTGGTCAACATGATGAAACCCCGTCTCAACTAAAATTACAAAAATTAGCTTGGTGTGGTGGCACGCACCTGTAGTCCCAGTTACTCAGGAGGCTGAGGTAGGAAAATCACTTGAACCTGGAAGGCAGAGGTTGCAGTGAGCCAAGATGGCACCACTGTACTCCAGCCTGGCAAGAGAGTGAGACTGTCTCAAAAGAAATCCCCAAATCCCAGAATCTCTCCACAAATTGTAATTTCTTCTTAAATTTGACTTGGCCTCATCCCCTCTGCTCTAACATGAGGCTCTTTATATTAGGTTGCACCAAAAGAAATCAACCTTTGACAGTTTCCAAGCTAAAGAAGAACCATGTCTTCCGCTTCGTGGCTTCTATTATGCCACCTGGTGTGAACACTAACTTTTAGTTTTTGCAGGAATATTAACGTGCTTGATCATAGCACACTGCCTCAGACCTCACTCGGGCTGTGATGTAATGTACAGCACAGTCACTGCCTTGCCGTTTTAAAATTTTGCAAATGATCAATTCGAGACCACACCTGGCCTCAGGATTGCAAACATGTAGTAACAGAAAAGTGGTTAAAACCATTTATGGGGCACATTCTGGCAGCACAAGGCACTGTGCTGGGCATTACATAGATTATTCATTCTGGGGATAAAGATGAGTAGAGGGAAAAAGCTCACAGGTGTTCATTATATGAACTCAAATAAGACACCATTTTCCCACTAAAACGCCAGCAGATGAAGCCACTTACTGTCCTAACAGAAAAATGTTGAGGTGAGGAGGTGAGACCCTCCAACAGGTCTATGCCTCCCTAACACCCACAGACTGAAGGAAGAGCTTGATCCCACTACAATGCTGCTAGTTACAGAGCCAATCAGACCAACAGGAGCCTCATCAGACCCGGAGTCTGCTTGTTCTCAGATCGCTGCAAAATAATTACCCTGCTCTCTTCTGCAGGAGAACAGTTTGCATTCATTGGGAGAAATATGTGATTTGATAAAGACATCCCACACAGGGCTCCTAGGGATATTCCATTAAGAGAGAGAGAGACCAGCTTGGAAAATATCCTGACAGTCTCCCGCATTAGAAAATCTGGAAGACGGGAAGCGGGAAATTGGGGAGAGAGGAGCAGAGGAGGAAAAGGGCCTCTGCAGAGGGTTCTGAACTTTAGCAAGGGCTCCCGAAGGATATTCGTGGCTTAACTCCTCTTTAATCTTGGCCCAAGTGCTACAATAAGCCACTATGAGAACTTAATAACTCCTCAGCATCCAATCAATAGCAGCTCTGAAAAATCTCTTCCCTCTATTTATTTAGTTCTCTAACACTCAGACACTTCAGCTTTTTATTCCCCAAGATATCTGAAGCCGAACTTCTCTTCCTTCAGGAACAGGCAGCTTGCTGACATCCACCCAGAAGGTGAATCTTGAAGAAACGGGCTTTGATGAGAATTCTCTACGTTGGAAAGGCAAGAAGCACCAAAGAGACAAATGAGATGGTATTCCTGCCATACCTCCAAAACCAGCGAAAAATAGACTTTGGCACTTCTCCTAGTTCCTGTTAATGCAAAGCCTCATTAGGATCTTTGGGGGAAAGGGGCAGGATACACATCTTTATAGGATTCATCTGGGAAATTATCACTTTCCAGTTAAACAATTGCAATATGCACAGATGAAAAAAAAAGAAAAAATACTTCTACTCTTGGGGGGATGGGAGGGGACTATTTGCCTTGATTTTTTTCAACCATGCTTCTCGGTGGATATAAATTTTGGATTCAACAGAAATACAAGTAGGGAGGGACTGAAGGAGAAAAGGAAAAAGGATTATCAAGTACATCTTAACAGGACCCCATCAAAAGATAAATATTTCTGGCTAGGCGCAGTGGCTCATGCCTGTAATCCCAACACTTTGGGAGGCCAGTGCACTCCAGCCTGGATCACTTGAGGTCAGGAGTTCGAGACCAGCCTGGTCAACAAGGTGAAACCCCATCTCTACTAAAAAAAAAAAAAAAAAAAAACAAAAATTAGCTGGGCATGGTGGCAAGCACCTGTAATCCCAGCCTCTCCAGAGGCTGAGGCAAGAGAATTGCTTGAACCGGAGCAATGGAGGTGGCAGTGAGCCAAGATTGACAGAGCAAGACTCCATCTCAAAAAAAAAAAAAAAAAAAAAAAAAAGATGAAACTTTCTCCAAATCTATCCCTCCCCCCAGCCAAAGAAGCAGATGTCTTCACTTCTAAGTGCAAACATGGGTGACCCATTTGCTGCAAACTTCACATCATGCCAGCTCTTGATGCTATTTTTTTTTTTTTTTGAATGAGAGAAAATTCAGTGTCCTGGCACCAGATTCTCTGGGTACATTCCAGCCCAAGAAGAGGCTACATTTTATGCCAAATAAAGACAGAGTTATCTTTTCTTCCTATTTGGACAGGAAGGCATCACCTCAATCAGATCAAGCAAAGCAAATGGATTATTCACCGGTTAGGTCCACACAATGTAGCACCTTCCTGCCCGTCTCATGCGCCTCTGGGAGGTTTGTCTCGGAGACAGGTAGCTCCAACCCTGGCTGGCATGGAATGTGTGCTCACTACCGTCAGGTAGGAGTAGATGCCAGGCGGTGTACGGTCAGAAATTACCACTTTCCAGACAGACTGTGATGGCTTTGGGCAAGGAAACTCACTTTTCTGCACTCTAGGTGTATCATCCATAAAATGAGAAAAGTTGAATCTGCCTGATGCAGAGCTGCTAGGATGATCACCGAAGACAGAGGACATGCAGGGCATGTGAACTCGATGACGGCTGAGCCGTGATGGCAGTGATGACGACGCTAATGAAGAGGATGATGATGATGATGATAATGAAAATGATGATGATGATAACGATCAATGGTTTGCTTTTCCTTAACTTCATCCATTCCTTAATACCTGATTTCTCAGAGTTAAAATTAAGAAACAGCCTATTCAGAGACAGCAAGTTAGGGTGTGTTTAGGGTAACAGACGCATCATAATTGTAATGAAATACATCCCCTTCATAAAGCAAAGGCACTTCCAAGGCAATAAAATAATCCCAACGTGAAATCCCTCAGGAGAGGCTGTTATATCACAAGGTGAATGGCCCTGATTTTCACGAAGTTGTTAAAGTATCCATTTGTTATCTGGTTAGCCAGGGGACAAGGCCAGAAGCCACTTAACACAGTGCCTTCTGTGCAGCCTTATCAAGCCGCAGGGTATGAAAAGCTCAACTCACAGCACAGTGGCTGGGCGGCCACCATCCCTACAACTCACCTGGGGTTTGAGAACCATCTCCTTCTGCAGCCAAGCCTTTCTTGCAAATGAGACAACAAAATAATGCCTTTCCAGAGTTCACTGTAAGCCCCCAGGTTTCCCTAAAAATGGAGCTCAGAGATGCACAGACTAAAACAGAGAGGAGTGAGAGAAGCATTGACATTTAAAAGCATGTAATGCATTTTGGGAGGCCGAGGTAGGCAGATCACTTGAAGTCAAGAGTTCAAGACCAGTCTGACCAACCTGGCAAAACCTCATCTCTACTAAAAATAAAAATAAAAATAAATTAGCTGGGCATGGTGGTGGGTGCCTGTAATCCCAGCTACTTGGGAGAATGAGGCAGGAGAATCGCTTGAACCCGGGAGGTGGAGGTTGCAGTGAGCTGAGATTGCGCCACTGCACTCCAGCCTCGGCGACAGAGACACCATCTCAGGAAAAAAAAAAAAAAAAAGCATGTAACAATTTTCTTACCTTATAAAACAAAAGCAGCTATTGAGATGTGGCAAGCCAGGCTTGTATGAGAATCAGAAACCTATACAGAGGGTTAGGAGGCTACAGACAGACACAGCATAATCAGATCCTCATTTTCCAGGCAAGTGCAGCCAGCAGCATTATCGCTGCATCAAACTGTACAAAACCATGGCACTTTCTGAGCCTCTGTTTCCTCCCTTGGAAAAAATGAAACCAACGAACTCGATGCCCTCATAGATCATTCGTAGGCACAAAAATTCTGCCATTCTAAGATTATACATCTGTCTGTTGTACAAATTACTCCACCTTCCACCAAAAGCAACAGATAAAAATCTCAAGAGCTCATCAGAAGAATGGCATCGGGGGCAAATCCATGAAGCTAAACATACACAGATCTGGTTTGGGAACAGACTCGTTTATTTTTCTCTCTTCCTTCTTTTTTCTTTTGAGACAGGGTCTCATTCTGTTGCCCAGGCTGGAGTGCAGTGGCACCATCACAGCTCACCTCAGCCCCGACCTCCTGGGCTCAGGTGATCCTCCCACATCAGCCTCCCAAGTAGCTGGGACTACAGGCATACGCCACCACACCCAGCCTATTTTTTGTAAATATGATATCTTGCCATGTTGCCCAGGCTAGTCTTGAACTCCTGGGCTCCAGTCATCCTCCCACCTTGGCCTCCCAAAGTGTTGCAGTTATAGGCGTGAGCCACTGTGTCCAGCCAGGCCTGATTCGTAGAGAGGAGCCTTGGGATGCCTGGCTGAGGAAAGGGGAGATGCACACTGGGTCCAGGACTGGGGCCCAGGGAAGCAGACAAACGAGGCCTCCTTTAGAGGAAGCCCAGGTTGATTTCTGGTGCATTCCCTGGAGCTGAAGCTCTCAAAGTTGGCAGTGCCCAAGTCACGTGGTGTACATACTACAATACGGTATCTCAGGCTCTGCGTCTAGCAGTTCCAATCCAGTCTACTCAGGTGGGGGTCCAGGAATCCGCATTTTAAGAAGCACCCAAAAGTGATCATACCATAGGCAGGGGAAGAGGTGGAAAAGTTCAGGTCAAAGCAGGGATGAGAAAGCTGGAGAGGAACCACCTTTGTGGCCTTCACCTCCCACCCAAGGCTGTGGGAAAGGGACAGCGTCCCCACCAGCAGCCAATGAAACGTGGACACTCCTTTCTTGCATTGCTCACACCTGGTGCCTGGAGTCAACCCTAACACTCTTCCTCCAAACCTCCAATCTTCATGATGTCCTCCCAACTTGAGTTTCATAACAGAACCAGAATCTCCCAGTTCTCATCTCCATCCCATCATTCCGGGCTGGGGCACCATCATTACGACAACTGCCTAAATGTCCTCCCTGCCCCTGCCCCATATGGCCCTCTGTGCATGCAGTGGCTGGGGCAGCCTTCATCAAAGGTCAGGTCACGCCATTCTTCCACTTAAAGCCCTTCAACCACCCCCGATGTCCCCAAATGTCCCTGTCTGCCCTGGCTCCCACCATTACCTGTCTGGCCTCAACGCTGAGTACCTTTGCCTTTGCTCATCCCACTTCCTACATAGTCCACTGCACTTCTTGCTCCTTCTGCCCCATCCCGATTGCCCTAAATATCCGCAGAGTACATGCCCTCACCTCTTTATGTCTTGGCTCAAATATTATCTCTGTGAGTCTTTGTTTGACCACCTTTTGTACAACTGCCAACCCTACCCTTCAAGGACTCCTCTCTCCCCTGTGGATTTTCTCCATTACACTATTTCACAGATTCTTTCTTCCCGCTGCATAGATCAGGGGTTCTCAACCTTGGGTGATTTTGACCACCAGGGGCCATTTGGCAAGGCCTGGAGAGATTCTGGTTGTCATGACTGGAGAAGAAGATGCTGCCATGTATCCAGTGAGTAGAGACTTAGGATGCTGCCAAGCATCCTTCCATGCACAGAAGAGCCTCCCGTAACAAACTGACCCAAAATGTTAACAGCGCCAAGAGTGAAAAATCCGAACCACAAAATATACTGTTCATGGCCTCAGCAATTTTTGTCTGCTGTGTTCATTGCCATGGACTCACTGCCTAGAAAAGCATCATGAACGTGGTATGCACTCAATAAATACTGTTCAAAGATAAGAATGAAGCGATAAATGGCTGGATGCTTTTCCCAGAAAGCCTGGAGAGCTTCTGAGCCACACAAGTATGAGTCTCCCTTATTTGATACAGGACAGACTCCATAAAGGGCTTCTACAGCTCCATGAACCACACAGATAAAGCCATTCCATTCCTAACAAATCATGTATTTAAGGGACACAAGGAAAAGAGCAAACACCTGAGATGTGCTGCAAAGCTGGTTCTATGTCAGGAGGGCTTCTCATGTTCCTTTTTTGCAGTGTTTCTAATGGAGAATAGAGGAGGCTGGTCTCCTGGGGCCCCACATAAGAAAAGGTCCATTATCTTAGTTTTGAAAGTCAAAGATGGGCCAGGCACAGTGGCTCACGCCTCTAACCCCAGCACGTTGGTGCCGTGGACCTTGGTGGACTGAACAAAGGAGAATGAACGCGGAAATAAAGACAAAGACTAAAGAGCGTACTTGGAAGAAGGGGCAGGGGGCTCCTTGCTTCTAGTGAACAAGGACACTGAGCTTCTAGTTCCCCTTGTATTCACTGAGTAAAAGAGATAGCGAGGAGGTGGTCGTTGTCCGTCAGCTGCTTGACTCTGTGCAGGCCTGCATGACTGCATCCTTTGAATAGTAGTCTCCAGATATTCCAGTAGATAACCTCCAGAAGCATGGTGCCAGGGAGGGACTGCACTCAGCATACCTTCTGGTGGCAGGTGCAGATGTGAGTTTGCCCACATCCTGCATTCATGATCAACAGTTTGCTGTTTGATCATATAGCCTTCAGGGGAATGCTGAGTTGGTCATGAACCTCAGGCCTTTGGCTCTCTACACTTTGGGAGGTCGAGGTGGGCAGATCACTTGAGATCAGGAGTTTGAAACCAGCCTGGGCAACATGGTGAAACCCCATCTCTACTAAAGAAATAGTTGGGCGTGGTGGCATGCACCTGTAATCCCAGTTACTTGGGAGGCTGAGGCAGTAAAATCACTTGAACCCAGGAAGTGGAGGCTGCAGTGAGCTGAGATTGCACCACTGAACTCCAGCCTGGGTGACACAGTGAGACTCCATCTCAAAAAAAAAAAAAAAGTCAAAGACAGGCCACTTCACTACCAGGGGACAAGGGAGTAAGGGTAAGGGAGTTACAAGGTTTCTGTCTCAGGACTCTGACTAGACATGAATGGAATTACATGAAGGGCTGGGGGAGTGATCAGGGGATCTTCAGTGAACAGACATCAAAAACAACTAAAGGAAAGAAATCTCACCAGCAAAGATCCAAGAGATTGTGTATATCAGAGCTGAATGTTAATATTATTTTGTGAAGAAAATAAAATAGGCAGCACTAAGAATAAAATCCCCTTCCAGCTAATATCAAACTCAGCATCTGAACCTTTTACTCACTGTCTTATTTCTCTAAAGGTCTCCAAGTTACTTAATAAGTGTAATCTACAAAATACTTTTTTCTTCTTTTCTTCTCTTTTGAGACAGAGTTTCAGTTTCACTCTGTTGCCCAGGCAGGGGTACAGTGGTGCAATCTCAGCTCACTGCAACCTCCATCTCCCGGGTTCAAGCAATTCTCATGCCTCAGCCTCCCGAGTAGCTGGGATTACAGGTGCGTGCGAACATGCCCAGCTAATTTATGCATTTTTAGTGGAGATGAGGTTTCATCATGTTGGCAAGGCTGGTCTCAAACTCCTGAGCTCAGGCGATCCTGCTGCCTTGGCCTCCCAAAGTGCTGGGATTACAGGCATGAGTCACCACATCCAACATGAAATGCTTGTAATGCCCAAGATTCATTTGTGCATCAGAGGCTGACCTGACCTGACTGGTTGTTAGCACCCAGAATGCTCAAATGGCTACAACTTATCAAATGCTTGCCAGGGACCTAAGCACTCTAAGGACTGTCAGGTCCTAACTAACAGGAATGAGTCCCACACACTAACTCGTGTTTAAACCTCACAACGACCCTTATAGAGTTATTGATCATTTGACCCATTTTATGGATAAGTGAATGGAGGTTCAGGGAACACAGCTTGCAAATGACAAAGCCAGGATCTGAACCCATACTTTCTAGTACAAACCCATCTCATGTGTGCTATGTGCAAACCCTGCTGTATGTGAACTCAGAGTTAGAAGGGGGAATAAAAGAGAGAGTGAGCATGTAAGGAAGAACCAACAATAAACCTCCCAATATTTGATCACCTACTTGTCAGGTGTGGAAGACTCACCCAGACTGTGGCACTGTGTGTATTTCCACGTGTATAAAATGCTCTTCTGTGAATGTCACTGCGTGTTGTTGCCATGAAAGGGTGGATAGAGTTTAGACTCCACTCCTAATGTGAAAATCTTCAGTTAAATGCTGAGTTCCCATCATTACGGGGTTTCAATCTTTATGATATCTGCAATATGACTGACATTAGGTCTTGTTCTTTGACTAGGATCTTCTCATGTCGGAGACAGAACAAGATGAACCCCAAACTAGCCAAACAGAAAGACCATGTCAAGAAAGGAAGAGGAGAGAAATAACCTTTATGTCTTATCCCCACGGCAGGATGTCCATCAGAAAGATCAGACGGAGGAGGGGTCACGAGGAAAGGAAAAGGGGGAACTCGTCAACTGAATACCCCCTACACTACCAAGTCGAGTGGTTAAGAGAAATGGCTTTGGAGTGAGACTCCTGGTTCCACCATCTAATAGACTTTAGGGAGTTTATTTTCTTTCTCTAAATATCAGCTTCCTCATCTGTGAAATGGGAATGGTAAGTATCCATCGCATAGATCTGTTCTGAGAATCTAATGAGATGATGAGCTGAATTTCCTAGCATAGTGGCCAAAATATAGAGAGTGCTCCAAAAAGGTTAATTCTTATCACTAACCCTTACCAAATGTCTGAAAAGAGCATCATCCATTCTGTTTCACAGAGAAGTAGTCAGAGCATTAGCCAGTGGAAGTGATTTCCCTGACGTGCGAGAAAATCAGAACCAAGCTTCAAATCTGTCTTTTTTCAAAGCCGCTCTGCTGACTCCTCCAACGTCCAAACTGGGGTTGGTCAGTCCCTTGGAGACGTTCTACCCTGCTCCACCAATGCCCTGACTTTAGGAGAGAGGTGTCCACCCCACGTGAACACACATACAGAACCAATGTCGGCCAGGCACAGTGGCTCATGCCTGTAATCCCAGCGCTTTGGGAGGCCAAGGTGGGCAGATCATGAGGTCAGGAGTTTGAGACCAACCTGACCAACATGATGAAACCCCAGCTCTACTAAAACAAAAATGCAAAATTTAGCCAGGCGTGATGGTGCACACCTGTAATATTAGCTACTTAGGAGGCTGAGTCAGGAGAATCGCTTGAACCCAGGAGGCAGAGGTTGCAGTGATCCGAGATCGCACCACTGCATTCCAGCCTGGGCGACAGAGCAAGACTCCATCTCAAAAAAAAAAAAAAAGAACCAATGTCATAGGGCTTCCCAAGCCAGGTTGAGTCATTTGGTGAGAGGAGCGAAAAAACAAACATTTGCAAAACTGACTTCAAGCTTCAAAGCCTAGGTTCTTAAGACTATCACACAGCAAATCTGAGAGCACAAGAAGAATGTGGATGAAACACAAAGCCCACGTTGGCATAGGTGGAGAAGAACTGCAGGAAAACATGGAATTTATCAAATTATGCGAGCCCACTGCAGACAACAGAAGCAGACAGAGGTTGCAGTGATCCGAGATCGCACCACTGCATTCCAGCCTGGGCGACAGAGCAAGACTCCATCTCAAAAAAAAAAAAAAAAAAAGAACCAATGTCATAGGGCTTCCCAAGCCAGGTTGAGTCATTTGGTGAGAGGAGCGAAAAAACAAACATTTGCAAAACTGACTTCAAGCTTCAAAGCCTAGGTTCTTAAGACTATCACACGGCAAATCTGAGAGCACAAGAAGAATGTGGATGAAACACAAAGCCCACGTTGGCATAGGTGGAGAAGAACTGTAGGAAAACATGGAATTTATCAAATTATGCGAGCCCACTGCAGACAACAGAAGCAGACAGAGTGATGAGCATCACGCATCCTCACATCCCTGCATGGCTAGCTCCCAAATTCCAACTCCCTGCGCACTTATCTTGGTGACCTTTACACTGGTCTCTGCTCCATGTGACGAACACTGATGGTGAAATTACCAAAAAATACAGGAAAGGGGGAAAGAGAAGGGGCTTTGAGGGCAGGGATCACAGATCATATGATGTCCAATTACAGGCATCCCATCAGATATTAAGTAAGGAGGGAAGTTCAAGGAGGGAAGAGGATCATGAGTCACAGGGAGGTCTTGGACTTTGAGTGAGGGGAGAGATCGCAGGGAATACACAGCTTGGGCAAAGGCAAGGAGGTGGGACTGTGCCGCACGCACAGAGAATGGAGCACAGACCCCTGTACGCTGCTACCTGAAGTACAGTGTGATGGGGATTCAAGGAAGGAGAGGGCACAGGGGAAGGCTGGAGACATTTGAATGCAATGCTAAGTACGTCAGATCTCATTGTTTAGCAATGGGTAGCCAGTGAAAGTTTGTGAGCTAGAGTAGGATGGGATCAGGTCTGCGTTTTAGTGAAAGTGCATCGCTGGGTATTCGTGTCAGGCTGTAGAGCAGATCAGTTCAGAGTTTTCATGGTGGAATTAAGAGGACATGGAGTTCGAATCCCAGCCCCTCTGCCCCACTACTGTGCAACTTTTAGCCAGTGACTTACCTTCTCTAAGCCTCAGTTTCCTCAAACATAAAATGGGGTAACAACCCTACTTCCTTCATAAGAAAGTTGTGGGGATTAACTAATATAATGAATAAGACGTGCTTGGCAAGATATCTGGCACATCAACCTAATTAGTATAGGTGACGGTGAAGATGATGGTGACGGTGATGACAGTGTTGATGGTGGTGGTGAGGATGATGTCAGCAATGACAGCAATTTTGTCTAAACATAGACACAGCCCTTCCATCCAGGAGGCTTTTCCTGCCTATAACCTGAATATCCCCCTGCTATGGTTTAAGCGGGCTTCTCCTCCATTCACAGACATAGAAATTAGCCCTGTTTCTGATGGAAAGCCTAGTACACAAAACCCGTACCATTGCTGCTTCACCCTATGACCAGGGGCAGATGACGACCCGCTGGATGCTTCATGCTTCCCAGTCTGTAAAGTGGAGATTATAGGGCCACCCACCCACCTGGAGAAACTGGCTGTGTTCATACTTATCAGTGTACTTAACAGCGAGCCCGGCACGTTGTAAAGAATGATACACATTAGCTAGTAACTAATATTCACCACTTAACCTGACCAAAGTGCTGCAACACACAGCCACTCCACACTGATGCAGTCCTGAGCTGCATGTGTCCACATGGGATATCCACACAGGATACGTCCCACATGTCTGCAAGGCCATGGGCTGTGGGATGCAGCTACATGGTGCATCTTTCTCTCCTGGTCACCGGCTTTATTTAGTTTCCCTCGGTTGTTCACAAGACGTTTCTGTTTCAACATCTCCGGTTCATCTGAGGGTCTTTGTGTGGCATTTGCAGACCCACTAATTGTGAGGCTTAGGACCTGAGGCAGAAAAAGCCAATGTCTGTTTCTGGTTAAAGTGGGAACAGAAATGTGTTAGGGGATTTGGACTCCCAGCCGGTGAAGCCACTTCATTCTGATGAATTGTGACACATGGAAATCAATCCAGGTCACTGAGAACAACTTGGTATGTGGTGTCCAAACGAATCACTGCTAATTTATTATGGGCTATTTGATTAAATACACAACAGAGGAGTGAGTCGATATGGTGCGTCTGTGGGTGAATTGTCTCGTGGCTCATTTGTGAGTGTGTCTCTGATACTCAACAAAAACCATTCCAAAGCATTCGAAAGCTCTCTAGCTAGTTTATCCACGTTGGCTTTTTTTTTTTTTTTTTAATAATTACTTTCCTGAAATCTCTGGGAAATGGGGCAAGTTACAAGAAAAATCAGCCAATATCACGAAACTGGCCAAAGACAAAATATAACATGCAGAGGGAGTGGGTTCTACACATTAAACTCCACTTCCAAAGACTCTGTTTCCAACCATCCATCTACAGTCAATGCCATCACATTTAATATTCTCCATGTACCATGCCACCATCTGCAGCCTGATATTTGTTTGATTATACATCAGTGGTCTATCTTCCGACATGTGGAATGCCATTACAGAGCTGACGAAAGCCAGTCAAACTATGTTAACACATTAACCCTCAGCACAAAAGCAGACAGTAACTGGGGAGGAGGAGACCAAGTGTGGCTGGATTCAGATCCCCAATGTATTAGTCCATTTTCATGCTGCTGATAAAGACATACCCGAGACTGGGTAAATTATAAAGAAAAAAAGGTTTAATGGACTCCCAGTTCCACATAGCTGGGAAGGCCTCATAATCATGGCAGAAGGCGAAAGGCACATCTTACATGGCACAGAATGAGAGCCAAGAGAAAGGGGTTTCCTCTTATAAAATCATCAGATCTCACGAGACTTATTCACTACCATGAGAATAGTATGGGGGAACTGCCCCTGTGCTTCAATTATCTCCCACACGGTCCCACCCACAACAGGTGGGAATTATGGGAGCTACAATTCAAGATGAGATTTGGGTGGAGACGCAGCCAAACCATATCACCCACCCACCCTTAGGAGCCTCTCCTATTTCCCATGTCCACATAAAACTAGCCTCAAGTAGACTGGCTACCAGAAAATATCTCAGGATGGCTACAGAGGAGATTCCAGGAAACCTTTACTCTATTCCCCTCACGGGTTATCATAAAAGAGGGAAAACGGCTTGCAATTCCTTCCTTCCCTCCTTCCTTCCTTCCCTTCCTTCCTTCCCTTTCTTCCTTCCTTCCCTTCCTTCCTTGCCTCTCTTTCTTTCTTTATTTTCTTTCTTTCCTGCAGAGTTTCGCTCTTATTGCCCAGGCTGCAGTGCTCTGGCACGATCTCGGCTCACTGCAACCTCCACCTCCTGGGTTCAAGTGATTCTCCTGTCTCAGCCTCCCAAGTAGCTGGGATTACAGGCATGCACCACCACACCTGGCTAATTTTGTATTTTTAGTAGAGACAGGCATTCTCTATGTTGGTCAGGCTGGTCTCAAGCTCCCGACCTCAGGTGATTCACCCACCTCAGCCTCCCAAAGTACTGAAATTACAGGAGTGAGCCACTGCACCCAGCCATGACTTGCAAATTCTAATGCAGAGTGGTATGTGCACATGCATCCATGCGCGCGCATGCACACGCACGCGCACACACACACACACACACACACACACCAGTTTTCCTTCTGAAATCTGGAATATTATGGAGCTAACTTAGCAAGAGGTAAGGAAGAGGCAGCTTATTAGTTCTGAACCCTGGTGCTTTGGATGATCTAAGCCATCTTTGCCACTCAGTATATCCCTGAGGCTGCAGCCATGGTAACAAACCCCACGTGTCCCCATTTTCCTGACATCCTCACTGTCTCCTGCTCACTTGTGATGGACAGAGCAATTGCTGCCACATTCTAGCTGAACAATGTGAGTGGCTAGGGCTCTTTCAAGTGTCATCCCTCATCCTGCAGGAACTAAAAAACCAATCCATGGAGGAAACTACACGTGGCTGCCAAGGCTGAGGTGTGTGTTCCAGAGGCATCTCACCCCAGGGACAGCTGTCTCCAACTCCTCGTCCAGGAGGTAAGATGCCCAGCCAGGATGAGTGGGCATCTGCTAGAGAAGTGCTGGAGAAGTGTGAACACTGGCTTGATGCCCTAGGTCTCCTGGACAGCTCAGCCCTGCCCTTTCTCCAATACATACGTTTTTCATCTTCTAACAAGTCTTCTTGTGGTTGAAAATGATAAATCTATCTTTAAGTGACAGGGAGTTGGGATGACACCTTTTGCACTTGGCAAACCTACAAATTGCCTCTCATGATATAGAAGGAAGTGAATGAACCTAATACTAGAACGAGAACTCATTTCCTTAGCAACCAGGAAAAAATGGAAAGAGACGGTGCACACCAGTAAGATAGAAATATTTGTGTCCCCAAGAACAAACACAGGGCATGCTATACAAATACAAGCTATTATGACTGGGGAAGGAGATACTACCATGTAGCTAGTGAGGAGAGACTTAGGATGCTGCCAAGCATCCTTCCATATACAGAAGAGCCTCCCACAACAAATCGTTTGACCGAAAATGGTACCAATGACAAGACGGAAAACCCCTGCCACGGAATACAATGTCAGTGGTGTCAGGGATTCTTGTCTGTTGTGCTCGTCGCCATGGACTCACTGGCTAGAAGACCAAGATGAACTTGTATGCACTCAGCAGATACTGTTGAAAGATAAGAATGAATAAATAAATGGCTGGATGCTTCCCAGAAAGGCTGGGGAGGTTCCGAGTCACACAGGTATGAGTCTCCCTCCGCTGATATAGGACAGACTCCATAAAGAGATTCTATGGCTCCACACACCACACGGATTCAGCCATTCCATTCCCAACAAATCAAGTATTTCAGTGACCTCAAGGGAAAGGGCACACACCTGACATGTGTTGCGAAATGTGTTTGATGTCAGAAGGGTTTCTTATTAGACCAAAAATAAATAAATAAAAGAGAGAGAGAGAAAGAGATAATCCAAGAAGAGGGTAGAAGGACAAATTCAGTGGGAGGAGACAAAAATTCAACCCAGAAAGACAACATCATCAAATGGCAGAAGGTGACACAGTGGGGAAGTAAGTAAAGAAACTCTCTCCTCGACTGGGTGCAGTGGCTCATGCCTGTAATCCCAGCACTCTGGGAGGCTGAGGCAGGCAGATTACCTGAGGTCAGGAGTTCAAGACCAGCATGGCCAACACGGTGAAACCCTGTCCCTACTAAAAATTAAAATTAAAATTAAAAAAATGCAAAAATTAGCCAGGCATGGCGGTGTGCACCTGTAATCTCAGCTACTCTGGAAGCTGAAGCAGGAGAATCGCTTGAACCTGGGAGGTGGAGGCTGAAGTGAACTGAGATCATACCACTGCACTCCAGCCTGGGCAACAGAGTAAGACTCAGTCTCAAAAAACAAACAAACAAACAAAACAAACAAAAAACCTCTCTCCTCTATTATTTTTAACAACTACACACTGAATACTTGGAGCAGTAGATAAAAATGACGTGGTTCCTAACCACATCTAGGTCATAGTCTCACATCAGTGACAGACAAGAAACTTAAGAAAATAAATGATGGCAACAGAGAAGAGGTTAGTGCTTACCAACAGCTAGAGATGGGAAGAGGAAATGGGATGTGGCTGCTGAAAGATACAAGGTTACTTTGGGGGTGATGAAAATGTTCCAAACTACATTATAGTGCTGGTTATACAACTCTGTGAATATATGAAAAGCCACTGAATTATACACCTTAAATGAATGAATTGTATGGCATATGAATTATATCTCAATAAAGCTGTAATTTGAAAAACTACTACCATCATGTTATAAAGTCAGGGTTTCAGGGCTGGTCAACTACTTATTGAAAGAATCAAGCTTCAGCACAACTCAACAGCATCAAATTTGATGGCCAAGGTGCATTAACTGTAGAATGTTTCCTGAAATTAAACTACCAGATGGTTTGCATTTAGTTTTGGTGTACTTTATTCTCTCTGGGTTATTTCAGAAAATAAAATATTCTAGAAAACTATTATCTCAACAGTTTAAGCATTTTAGTTCAGTAGATAACGATACCATCAGTAAAGATGAGGATATGTGACTCTTTTGCTTTATATTTGGAGGACAGTTAGTTCACCTAGGAGGTGTTTTGAATCAGTCAAATGGAAATGAACATGGGTCAGGAGATGCATATATACACATATATACACATGACAGAGACACACCCATACCAGGAGCAGGAGAACATGGCCAGATGCCTACTAGACCAGCTCTCTTGCACTCAGAACATTAAGGAAGTCCCCGTAACACTTCCATGTTGGAGGAACCCCGTTGTCTGCCCTAGAAAACTGAGGCCAGTTCTGCTGTAGTGGGTAATCCTCAGATCCCAAGACCAACCCCTGGGGTCTTCCTGTCTCCCCCAGGTTCTCCTCCTTCCTCTCCTCCTGGCCCTGAAGACTTGCTCTATACATCCTGGGTATCTCACTGCAACCCTGGCCCCAGCATCTGCCATCAGAGCCCTGATCTAACACATAACCAAAGGTGGCAGGACCAAGAGGTCCTTCGCTTCATCCTGACCCCAGCAGTTCCAATATCTAGGAAACACGCAGTTTTCTTGGGCAGCTGTCTGACTTCTAAGTCGGAGTGCTGGAGGCTCCAGGTCCTACTTGACATATAACTGCAGACCTCCAATTTCCACATTTTGCCACGGATGGTGTCCTCGGAAATAAACTTGGATGGAGCAGAAATAAATCTGTTCTATCAAACCTTTCTTCCTCCTGAATGATAAGAGGTCATTCTAACCTTGCCATGAGCTCAGGAAGAACTTTGCCTTGGAGCTAGAGACAAAATGAGTGCCGAGATTTCAAAGCTTCTCACCCTGGAAATGAAAGACGGCTGACGAAAGACAAGCTTCCCTGTGTCTTCACACCCTGTAGCACCATACAGGATGAGCGAATAAATTAACCAATGAATGAACTGATGACAGGGGAAAAGAGGCCCTGGGAAGAATAATCTTGGGTGGACTCCATTTCTCAATGGATGTGATCCATTTGCAAGAAAATTTCTCATTAATTCCAGGGTCATGATCCTAAACTTAAGGTGCAAAAGAAACCAAGACCATTGTCTTCAAGTAACTTCTACTAAAATACATCTGAGGGTAGAACAAGTGACCCTCTCACCCCAAAAGAAGGGAGCAGATTGCCCACTAAGGCCTGGGGACCCTCCTAGAGATAAGAGGATGACGAGAATCCCTAGGATAAAGAGCATGAAGTCATATTATTAATCATCATCATCATATAAAGGTCTAGTATTAAAATAGGATTGGAAATGCATTGAAAACCTTGTATCGTCACCCCTTCTCTGGTGTCTGATATGGTCTGACTTTTCATAATGGCTTTCTTTTGCATGTTTTCTTTCCAACTAATTAAGTTAGAAAGTCTGTTAAACAGATCTGCTTCCAGAAGTGTCTATAAGGCAGGAAAGAAAGAGAATGTCTGTGTCCCACTATTTGGTATTCAAAATACAGAATTAAGAATTTTGGGGTTTTTAAAGAAAAAAAAATGAAGCTATAGGTCCTCTTTTTGCCCAAGTCTGCTGACACCTCATTATAACTATCTGAAATATGTATTGATTCCAAGTAATTACAGGTTTTCATTCAATTTTTTTTTAAAAAATTGGTTTTAACCATGGGTCATCATGGAGTCTGCTGATATTTTGTGGAAATATGAACGTGTAAGACCCCCTCCCAAGGATGAAGGATCAGGCAGCAAGCCCTTTCTACCCATTTTCCCCTCCTCCTGGCCTAAGGATGTACCTAGTCACAACGTTGTACTGGGAGGAAGACACAACTGAGGAAATCCATTTGTGAATTTATAAAACCCAAAGTTGCAATAAAATCTTTAGGAAACTCCTTTTCTTTGCATGAAGTTTAGTCCTGGCATTAGCCATTTCTCCTGCCACAAGGGTTTGCCAGGTAGCTAACGACATCTCCTCTTACCTGCTAGCCAAGACGCCTCTCTACTGCAATGCACATCACTGCAGAACCTAGGTACTAGGGCTGCCTTCAGAGGCAGAGTGTCAAGGGGGATGGGTAGAGAGTGTGAAATGCCACAGGGAGAATAAAAGGGCTTCAGAATCCCTGTTGGATTTGGCAGCACGGATTTCACAGGCATCTTGTCCAGAGAAGTCCAATAGCAGGTCCAAGAGTCAAACTTTTCGCAGGTTAAGAAAAAAGAAGATGTGGAGCACAGACTGTGCTTGAGATGTCTGGCTAGAAATGAATGAACAAAAGCACAAGGTGAAAAATCACTTATTCAATAAATACATACTGCACACCCACCAAAAACAGGCACCACGTTTGACCTCATAGAGTGATGCACAGATGACAGGAGATTCAAACAGACAAAGGAATCCAGGAGCCTTGCCCTCCTAGAGTTTACAGTCTCCAGAGAAATAAAGTACATAAATGGGTGATTGCAGTGCAGTGTAATAACCCAAGAGTGGTGGGAGAACCCATCTCAAACTTGGGGAGTCGGGTTATCCTTCCTGAAGGAGGTGATTTAGTGCTTCCTGGAGGAAGTAATTCAATGGTTCCTAGAGGAGGTGACTAAGTGCTTCCTGGAGGAAGTGACTAAGCGCTTCCTGGAGGAGGTGACATACGAGCTGAGAATTTAAAGGTACCCAGGAGTTAGCAAGCAAAGTATTTCACAAAGTGTGCACAAGAGAAAGAGCCTGTCAGGCACGTGCAAATACTCAGAGGAAAGAGAAGAAATTTATTCTATAAATAATGAATACGTGATGGCCATTTTCATAAGCACTGTTGACACTCTGGGAATACAGCCATAGGTTATAAGACAGACAAGAGGCCTAAATTCACTCATTTTTCTGCTAGTTATGGAGATGCATAGAATATAAACAAGATCATCCAGATAAAAACACATCCTGTTAAGAATGTCCCAAAGTGGAGGGTGAGGCAGAATGAAAGGATCTCAGGATGGCCGGCGTACAGCATGCTAGAGTTAAGGGGATGATGTGAGCTTGCAGAAGTAGGCAGGGGCTAGTCCGTGCACATCCTGGAAGCAGTAAGAAGTCCCTGGGCTGATGTTAAAAGCAAGATGAGGACAGTGGTCGTCACTGAAGAGTTTTTAATCTTGCACAAGAGAGAATGACCTAGGAAGAAAGAGATTCGGGAATCTTATTTATATTCCAATAGAAAAGGGGGAAAACTGATAGAGCAACTTCCAAGAAAAGAGTGGTGTCAAGGTCCCCGGTGGAGGGGCCCCTTTAGGACAGGGGAACCAGGCCAGGTTCAAGGAAGGAGGCGTGGATCTTGCTCCCCTGACCCGTATGGTCAAGCCTCAATCCTGACAGGCCTTCTCAGTGGTGTGGGTTTCATTTACCTGCAAAAACGCTGTGGTCTTGTTTGGCTTGTTTTGAGAGTATGTAAATAAGTCTATTTCCTGATGTATTAGCCTATTAGCTGTCATATTTCAGATCTGAGGATCACAGCCACACCAGATTACAAAACAAATGGCTTCTATATCAAAGTTTACTATGACCTGTAAGATGTACCTCATGAAATGTATAAATCAAAAAATACACAAACCATGTTCAAGCAAACCACGAAGCAGAATAGGGGTATGCCGTCGCCCCTGCTGGGTGGCAAAGTACTTGGCCAGTTTTCTCTGCACTTTATTATTATTATTGCCTGGGGGGGGGGTTCTCCTAGCTACATAAACCCCTTTTGCTATTATGGAGGAGCAAGACAAGAACTGATCACATATCAAAAGCTCGGATTTCCTCAGGGGAACCCACCGGCCCAGCTCTGTACCCACATGACCGTAACTGCTACAGTTTCAGGGTATTTCACAAAGTGTGATGAGTGTGGGATCACCTCCCTCTGACCCACCTGACATGCCTCACACATCTAGCTTAAGACTTATGGACTCCAGATCTAAGGGGTGGTCCCAGAGACTGCACACTGTAACAAGTTCTCCAGGTGTCTCTTTCGTACATGGACCTTTGAGAACTCCTGCTCTAGCGTTCTAACACTTTCACACTCTCATGATGGATTGAGTAAATCCAAATCACACACCTTGATCTGAATGGGTGCCTTTGGCCAGAAAGCTGCAAAGATAGAACCTCTGCAGTCTCAGGGGGCTGACAGTCTCAGGGTCCCACCACACACAAGACTGAAATAATGGCACAAACAGAGCCAGGGAGCTTATTCAAGACTGAAACTCTTCTCAATGGCCATGTTCAGAATCCCCTTGACAAGGAAAGAAAAGGGACCAATTCTAATTGTCTACTTTGTACCAAGCCTTTGTAAGGATCTCAGGAATGTCTCTGGTCACAAAGGTAGTCTGCACAGGGTACAAGTGAAATGGGAGAGTTCCCATATCCCCCTGGCAGGATGTGTGACAGGGGTGTGGCTCGCTCCTTCGGTCCTCCCGCCGCTCAAACCCCTAGGGGGGGCTTGCAGATGGGCAGGTGCTGAGGACATGGGGACTGCTTTTGGGTTCCAGCCCCACAACTGCATCTAGGGTTGGGTGTCTATGAACTCCCAAAGCCCAGTGGGCGTGTGTTACAGTGTGCTCATTCAGCTTTGCATTCTGCAGACAGCTTGTGTGTTAATCAGCTCAATAGACCCTACGCTTACTTTATCACAAGGGCAGGGTCTAGTGTGACAGCCTTCTGTAACCCAAGTTCTTGCCCAGCGTACTGGAAGAATCAGATCACATGTGGGCTGGGAGGATGAGTGCAAAGGGTTATTGAGTGATAGGTGTGGTTCTCAGCAAGATGATGGGGAGCTGGAAGCGGGGGACAGAGTGGGAAGGCGGTTTTCCCCTGGAGTTGGGCCACCCAGTGGCGAGTCTTTTCCCTGACCACTCCCAGCTGAACTCCCCTTGGCATCCAGACATCCTTCCTCTTCTCTCTTTCTCTGCCACGTTGTTCCACCACTACTGTTCTGGTTCTGACCTTCAGCCACTTGTGGGTGTGGCTACTAAGATCTTGAGTTTATACGGGGCCAGGACGGAGGGTGTGGCAGGCCAAAAGGCAACTTTTTGGGTGTGAAAACAGAAATGCCTGTCCTCACTTAGAGCCATGGGTCTTCAGGTTTGAAGGTGGGGCCTTTGTCCCACCTGGGTACCACCTGGGAACCACCCTCTTCTACCCAGTATTTCCCTGTCTCCGGTCTGTATCACAAGTCTTCAAGTGTTTCTAAGAACTAGATGGCACAATGCCTCAGGGCCTTTGCACATGCTTTCCCATCTCTTTCTCCCACACTTTGCACGTCTGCCTCCTTCTCATGCTTTGGTTTTCAACTAAAAGTTGCCTTCCTGGAGTGATCCCTGCTCCCCATCACAATCACCCCTCTGATACCCCTTACCACAGTACCCCACTTGTTTCTTCATATTACACATCACAATGTATAATTATTCAGTTTTGTGTCACTGTTTATTATCTCTCTATAAGCTTCATGAGGGTATTATTATCTCTCTATAAGCTTCATGAGGGTACCCAATGCCCATGAGCTTGACTCCCATCCTATCTCTCACATGTGTGCCTTGCACAGTGCCAGACAGACAGCAGGAACACAAATAGAGTCTCACTGTGTCACCCAGGCTGGAGTGCAGTGGTGTGATTCCAGCTCACTGCAACCTCCACCTCCCAGGTTCAAGCAACTCTCCTGCCTCAGCCTCCCGTGTAGCTGGGACTACAGGTGCCCGCCACCACACCCAGCTAATTTATTGTATTTTGGGTAGAGATGGGGTTTCACCGTGTTAACCAGGATGGTCTTGATCTCATGACCTCATGATCCGCCTGCCTCGGCCTCCCAAAGTGCTGGGATAACAGGCATGAGCCACTGTGCTCTGCCCCAGAAAATTTTAAAAATTCAAATTAACATGAGGAAATTCTAGCTTCAGCAAAGCTGAACAAGTTTCCTGCCTGCAGAAATCCCCAGAGCCTATAAAATAGACATATGAACTGTGTGTCAATGAGAGGGAACTAATAGGGTACACAGCGGCCTGAAAACACTGTGGCCTCAAATTTATGTGGCCACAGAACAGTGTTTTGTTTTGTTTTCGTGGCATCTTTCTTTCCATGGGGACATGTCATGCATCTCATGTCCCGAGGAACATTCTTCAGAAAACATTGCTTCAAAGAGTATCACATGGAAGGTGCCCAAGGGTGACAGTCTGCAGCCGCCAGTTCTCCTGCGAGGGAAAGGGGGCATCCTCTGCAGCTCAGCCAACAACCCTGGTAAACGTCTCCCCTCAAACACCAGGCAGCCGTCTTGGAGAGCTGTCACGTCCTACTTACCAACAAGCATTGAGCATTTCTTTATTTTAAGTTTTAGAAAAAAGTGGGGGGGGGGGAAGATAAATACTTTCCCATTCTCTGAACTAATGTCAAATGACCAGGAAACGTTGCCTCTGGGAGCTCAAGCCATAGAACAAAGTAGCATTTCATCTTCCTCGACTGACAGCTCAATTTCAGCAGCTGCCAGGGAGGGTGGGCAAGGCCCCACCAGAGCCAATCACAAATATCACCATTTACATTGAGATCCCTTTGATAGCGCTCTCTACAGATGGCAGGCTTAGAATTACCCTTAAAGCCAAGCAAAGCCTCATTAATATGACCAGGGCTCCTCTGCAGACCAAACGTACGTAACTACAAGAGGGAAATGTGTTCCTTAATTAACATGTGTGTTCATATTTCCTCAATATAAATTCTAAAAAGCTGGCTTAGGCATAAATCACAGTAGTAGAATACATGGAGGGGGTGATTTTTTTGTTTTGTTCTGTTTTTTGTTTTTGTTTTTTTGAGA
Organism: Colobus angolensis palliatus; assembly: GCF_000951035.1. NCBI lineage: Eukaryota > Metazoa > Chordata > Mammalia > Primates > Cercopithecidae > Colobus > Colobus angolensis. The sequence goes on along the minus strand of NW_012119043.1, from coordinate 1,942,340 downwards.
CAGAGTCTCACTCTGCTGCCCAGGCTAGAGTGCAGTGGCATGATCTTGGCTTACTGCGATCTCTCCCTCCAGGGTTCAAGCGATTCTCCTGTCTCAGTCTCCTGAGTAGCTGGGATTACAGGCATGCACCACCACAACCGGCTAATTTTGTATTTTTAGTAGAGATGGGGTTTCTCCATATTGGTCAGGCTGGTCTCGAACTCCCGACCTCAGGTGATCTACCCACCTAGGCCTCCCAAAGGGCTGGGATTACAGGATTGAGTCACCGCACCCAGCTGAGGGAGAGGGTCTTTCTAATGAATCTGTCCAGGCTTAGTGAAACACTTCCCCGTCTCTGCCCTCACTCTCACTTCAACAGAGCTACACTTAGGGCACATGTTCCAGATTATGTTAACTTGCACAGTCTGTCCAACTATAAGGTTGGTGCAAAAGTAATTGTGGTTTTGCCATTAAAAGTAATTGCAAGGCCCAGTTCAGTGGCTTATGCCTGTAATTCCAGCACTTTGGGAGGTTGAGACAGTTGGATCACCGGAGGTCAGGAGTTGAAGTTCAGCCTGGCCAAGATGGCGAAACCCCGTCTCTGCTAAAAATACAAAAATTTGCCAGGCCTGGTGGCTCATGCCTGTAGTCCCAGCTACTCAGGAGGCTGAGGCAGGAGAATGGCTTCAGTCCAGGAGGTGTACGTTGCAGTTAGCCGAGATCACACCACTGCACTCCAATCTGAGCAACAAGAGTGAGACTCCATCACAAAAATAATAAAATAAATAAATAAATAAAAGTAATTGCAAAAACTGCAGTTACTTTTGCACCAACCTAACAGTTCCTTTCTATCCACTGAGTTGAATCCATCAGCATCATAGTGGAGGGTAGCTAGTGCAGCCAAGAGGAGCTCTTGCCCTGTACCCTGAGCGTGAGAGAACCCCACATGCCACAAACACACAAAAGACTACATTTATTAATAAAAGAAAACATCTCTCTTCTGGGATTTGGTTGTCAGACTGACCCCGTGGAGTCTGTGACCATAAACATCCACTGCTAAGACTAACACTATTCAAGCCCCATAGAAACACATCTCTGCATCCTGTCCTGGAATCAGAAAGTGGTCACTTCTAATTGCGCTCAAGGTCTGTGGGTTGTGCCACTGCCCGTGACATTGGAGACAATTGCTCAGAAGGCAGGAAGAATGTGAGTAAGGAAAAAGACAAATGAATTAATTAACTTGTCAAATCCATCATCCACCAGTGTCAAGCATTCATTCCGTGCTTCTCTTTGTTGATCAATTCATAATCCCTGAGACATTTGTGAATAGAGCCTTTGGTGCCTGGGAACAGGTTGCAATACTAACCAATTCATTAGTCTTAAATTTGTGTAAGTGCTGAATCATGGCCCCAAGATGGATATTGAACACAAAACTGTGCACTTTTATTATAGAAACATATGATATCTGATTAAAGTTACTAAAATTAAGTAAAATGGTCAGCTTTATTAAAATGTTAATATACATTCTTACATGGTTTGTATTTTTCCATTTACTCTTAGATACTTTTTAATGTTTTAGAAGAACCTTTTTTGAAGATATAGAAAAATAATTTTAATTTTTTTATTTTTAAAATATATAACTTACATTTTTACAGAAATATACACCAGTTTTATAACTTTTGCATATAATTATTTTAGGTTTTATGCTTTTAGGTCATTATTGTTAATAGAATATATAGAAAAAGGCCGGGTATGGTGGCTCATGCCTGTAATCTCAGCACTTCAGGACATCAAGGTGGGTGGATCACTTGAGGTCAGGAGTTCTAGACTAGCCTGGCCAACATGGTGAAACCCCATCTCTACTAAAAATACAAAAATTAATCAGGCATGGTGGTGGGCACCTATAACCCCAGCTACTTGGGAGTCTAAGGCAGGAGAATCACTTGAACCGAGGAGGTGGAGGTTGCAGTGAGCTGAGATCCCGCCACTGCACTCCAGCCTGGGCAACAAGAGTAACACTCTGTCTCAAAAAAAAAAAAAAAAAAAGACATGAAATAAGAAAATATTGATTATTATAAGACACGTCTTTTGTTTGCCAATTGTCCAGACATCTCTGATCCATCCACAGGATACCCAGACATATGCAATAGTAATTAAATTCAATCATGTAGGATATTTTGTTGACTTTTAATTATATAAAAACTATATAGTAGTATACATATTTTTTCAATATTGTGGTGTGAGGTTTTACATATATATATATATGGATAGAACATTCTATCCGATGGTTTTAGCTTAATGCACAGTTTTAAAATATTCAGATATGTAGCATACACCTTTTTTTTTAATATACTTTAAATTCTAGGGTACATGTGCACAACATGCAGGTTTGATACATATGCACACATGTGCCATGTTAGTGTGCTGCACCCATCAGCTCATCATTTACATTAGGTATTTCTCCTAATGCTATCCCTTCCCCAGTCCCCCACCCCCTGACAGGCCCCAGTGTGTGATGTTCCCCACCCTGTGTCCAAGTGATCTCATTGTTCAACTCCCACCTATGAGTGAGAACATGCAGTGTTTGGCTTTCTGTCCTTGTGATAGTTTGCTGAGAATGATGGTTTCCAGCTTCATCCATGTCCCTGGAAAGGACATGGACTCAACCTTTTTTATGGCTGCATAGTATTCCATACACCTTGTCTTTTGAATTCTTGCCCCAAGCTGGGGAGGACCTGGAGATGGGTATCAAGATGGGAACATGCTGACCTTCTCCCTTTTCCTCATTTCCCAGGGGCCGTACCTGCTCCGAGGTCTGGGGATATGTTTGTTTAGCAGCAGAGACTTCATCATCTGACTGTGACCAGAGCAAAGGGAAGTCATTATTCAACACTGGGTCACAGGATCTTCCCGCTCAGAAGCAAGAAGGCTGGTAGAATAGAGGTTCTCAGTGTGAATCAGTTTCCAATTTTACTTTACTGGCCAACTTCTCCACGCTTACAAGTAAGACGCATACCCTGACCTCCACCCGCTGAGAGTTTGAAATGCCTACGGATGGAGACAAAAGCCAGGATTCTAACCACTTCTCTGCCCCCGACTAGCTGTGTGGCTTTAAGTAAGTTACTAAACTTTCCTGCTCTGCAGTTTTCCCATCTGAAACATGGATTAAAATGTCCCGCACCTCTTGGGCTATGTGAGCATTTAATATAGAAACCTTTGGAAGTCCTTAGCCCAATGCGTGTCACTGAAGAGCTTAAGAATTGTGAGTAAATACTACAGGAAAAATAGGCAGAAACACTCTGTATGTTAGCCCCATAGGAGGCAACATATGATGAAACGCCCAAGGAGGAATGGATAACAAACCACTCTTAGCCCAGGGGAAAAGAATTATCCCCACAGGCTGGGAATCACCAAGCAAGGTTATCTCAGAGAAGCTCCACTCCATTGATGGTGAGGGTTCACTTGCGTTAAGTTCTGACCACATACCAGACTGGGCTAACTATATTATCTTAGTTCACTTTCACCGCAACACTACAAGGTCTGTTTTATTATTATGCATATCATTCGATGAGAAAACCAAAGCTTACAAAAGTTTAATGACTCATCCACAGCTAATAATAAAAAGGAGCTGAGCATAAAAAAGAGTGAGTTCATGTCCTTTGCAGGGACAGAGACGAAGCTGGAAGCCATCATTCTCAGCAAACCAACACAGGAAGAGAAAACCAAACACCGCATGTTCTCACTCATAAGTGGAAGGTGAACAATGAGAACACACGGACGCAGAGAGGGGAACATCACACACCGGGGCCTGTCAGGGGTGGGAAGCAAGGACAGGGACAGCATTAGGACAAATACATAATGCATGCAGGGCTGAAAACCTAGATGATGGGTTGATAGGTGAGGCAAACCACCATGGCACCTCTGTAACAAACCTGCACATGTATCCCAGAACGTAAAGTAAAAAAAAAAAGAGCTGAGATTTGAACCCAGGCCCATGGAACACACACTGAATCACCAGGCTGAAAGCAAGCTGCTAGAGAACAGGCATCACCCCTGATGGAACACAGTCCCAAAGCAGAGAGGATTCAGAGGCACTTTGTAAATCTATTCCTAAATATCCTAAGGAAGCCGGAACTCCCTGGCTGTGGCAGGCAGCACAATTTAGCAGTAACCAGAGAGGCTTGTTGGAATCACCCTCTGCATATGCTAGCACCTCTGGCTGTGTCCCATCCAGCAACCCAGTAGCATATGTGGCTTCAGGGAGCCTTGCACATGTATCCCACTCTGGGAAGACCAGCTGCCTCCATGGAGGCTGAAGTGTTCCGTAAGTAAGTAACCATAGCACAAATAGCCCCTGTTGAACACTCAGCCTGGGAGGATAGGGAAGGAAACTGCTTGCTGGAGGAGGTCAGGGGGTAACGTCTCCAGAGACAGTTACTTATCTCAAACTGGAAGAAAAACACCTCAACTCTCAAGAGGCTAGAAGAGAAACTGAGGCAAGAGTGGCAGGAGAAAGCTTCCAGCAAGTAAGAACCAGGTAGTGGGTACTTAGGACCCAGGGTTGCCTCTGCACAGCTCCCTGAACATTTGATATGCAAGAGACACCCTTTATTACTAAGAGTTATGGGCCAGAAATAAGACAGTTGGATCCTTCTCAAGGCTTAACCTTCCCTTGCCCATCAGCTGTGGTTTCCAAGACTTTGTACGTGCATGTACTGCTTTCTTCAAAGATCAGCCCTGCATTCTGAGATTACATCAGCCCTATGCACCTGGGGTAAAGACGCCCTTTCAAAAATAAAGGTGACAATTCGTTTTTGAAATGAAAGCATGAGTTGTTATTGTTATTGCTGACTTGTTCATTCTCACGTCCTTACTCAGAAAAATAATACAACATTTATCTGAGTCGCCTACCAGAATATAAATGCCACAGGAACGTGGAGTTTTGTCTGGCTTATTTGCTAACGTACCACAAATGAGATCTGATACATAGTAGGTACTCAAGAAGCCAATAACAAGCTGGTGATTCAACCGACAACACCGTGTCAATGACTACATTTTTTTAACGTGACAGGTCTGAAATGACAATATCTGGGCATCTGTTTCTGTACAACTCTCTCAGTTCTGGGTCAAGGGATACGTGACTCCCCTTGCTACTGCCCCCCTGGGCAGCCTCAGCCTTCTCTGGTGGCTGATGGACCCAACAGAGCTGTAATCAGAGCCCAGGGTGGCTCACAACAGCCCCGAAGAATGAGCTGCCTTTCCAGTCCCTTCCATGTAGCAGCAGTGGTGGGTAAGACAGGGAAACATGGATTCACAGACACTTGGTTTACCAACAGTAGCTAAACAAAGGCAGGTGCCACGACTGGGTGTTCTTGAGATCCTACGGTTCACTCCTACCCTACACTGTCCTCCAGCAACCTCCTTTAGAAAGTTCCTCCACACGGTCCCTCTCTCAACACTGCACAGGTGGTTCTGCAGTGACGCTTGTTTGGAAGATGTGAATTTGTTCCAGTGTAACTGATATATTAGGGAACAATCTAAGCATAACATTTTGCATTTGCTTATGCACGATTTCATCTGCGAGAAACACTAGGTAAACACAGAAAGCTGTAACCAGCTGGGCTGAGATGGTGAGCAATATGCAAAATACAAGCATGTGTGCACATGGGCGCACACACACACGCAAACATCTACCAGCCACCTCAGTTCACTGTGCAAGTCATGAGCCACACTCATCCATACCTGGGACTGCAAGATTCCCTCCGATCTCAGATCACACTGCTTCCACCCTTCCCAGTAACTCACAAACTACATTCTTTCATACACCCACTTCCACACCAAACCAAACTTCAGGTCTATTCCAGGGTGAAATGTGATGTTTATTTTACTAGATATGCATTTCTTAACCACTTAATATATGTAAAAACTGTGCTACGATTTTTATTAGGTTTCTACCCTTTTTAAACGTCTCACTGATGAAGTTTTTGAATGTTGTGCTCCAACCCAATTTTTCCCATCTGGTTTTACTGTGCAATTCTGCATAGTATAGTGATGTTTAGGAAAACACATGTCATGCTATCGCAGAACTGACTGTATCATCTTCCCCTTTATCACATCTGCCTCTAAATATCTTACTCACTATGTCATTTCCCTCTTCCGAAGTGTTCCCAAGTCCTCATAGCCAATAAATATAACTCTGAAATAGAAAAATTCCTTCTGATCAATGTCATCCACCAGATGACGGCTATTGAGGGTCCCACAGCTTGAAGAAGCAGATCCAGTTACCAGCAGGGGACCCAGGAGAGAAAGCAAACTTCAACCAAGAACAGTCAAGCTCAGACAGTGAGACAGACAGAAGTGCCTGCAGACCAGAAGGAAGGCCCCCAGGCTCTCCCACACGCTGACCACATTTCAGCTCCTTCTCAACAAGTTCGCCACTTGCTCATGGCTGCCTCAGGAACAATCCCCTGCAATGTTCAGGCAGAGGAGGAAGCAAGTGCAACCAGCTGCTCATAGCGTCATCTTTGGAAGCTGGGGTCCTCCAGGAGGATGACTCTTTTCAGGACAGCATCTACAAACCACTGCCTTGTGGCCAGTATAAATTGTCATGAGCTGTAACAGCATCCACATCCAATAAAATCACCTTTTCTTCATTACTAATAACAGATAATTTTCAGAAACAGCAGAGAGAGGATGTATAATGTAGAGGACTTGTTTTTTGACAGAAGTGCCCCTGTGTCCCTTCCATCTTCTTCCTCATCCTTGGCCCCAGCCTTCTCTCACCTCATCCATGGAATGCTCAGGTGTTTTCGTGAAGAGAAGTTTCAATGAAGTGTTTAAGTGTGCCGCCTGATAAGTTCTGACACATCCATCCATCCATGAACTCTCACCTCACTCAACAGTGAAACAGCCACCATTCCCAAAAGTTTATTTGCGCTCCTTTTTAAATTTTTTTAGTTTTTTTTTTAATTTTTAATCATTTGGGTACACGGTGTATATATTTATGGGGTAGATGAGATGTTTTGATACAGGCATGCAACGTGAAATAAACACATCATGGAGAATGGGGTCTCCATCCCCTCAAGCATTTATCCTTTGAGTTACAAACAAACAATTACACTCTTTATGTTATTTTTAAATCTACAATTAAGTTATTATCAACTACAGCCACCATGTTGTGCTATGAAATAGGTGGTCTTATTTATTCTTTCTATTTTTGTGTGTGCTCCTTTTTAAAAATTGCAACTTTTATTTTAGATTCAGGGGGTACATGTGGTACATGTGCAGGTTTGTTACGCAGGTATATTGCATGACAATGAAGTTTGGGATGCAAATGATCCCATCACCCAGGCAGTGAGCACAGCACCCAATAGTTAGTTTTTCAGCCCTTCTTCCCTTCTTCCTTTCTCCCCTACCAGTAGTCTCCAATGTCTTTTTTTTTTTTTTAATATGGAGTCTTGTTCTGTCACCTAGGCTGGAGTGCACTGGCATGATCTCAGTTCACTGCAATCTCCGCCTCCCTGGTTCAAGGGATTCTCCTGTCTCAGCCTCCCAAGTAGCTGGGATTACAGGCACAAGCCACCATACCCAGTTAATTTTTTGTATTTTTAGTAGAGACAGGGTTTCACCATGTTGGCCAGGCTGATTTGGAACTCCTGATCTCAGGGGATCTGCCCGCCTCAGCCTCCCAAAGTGCTGGGATTACAGGCATGAGCCACCGTGCCCAGCCTATTGTTGCCATCTTCACGTCCATGCGTACCCAATGTTAGGTCCCACTTACAAATGAGCACACGTAGTATTTGGCTTTCTGTCCCTGCATTAATTTGCTTAGGATAACGGCCTCCAGTTGGATCCATACTGCTGCACAGGACATGGTTTTGTGTTGTGTTATGGCTGTGTAACATTCTGTGGTGTATATGCACCACATATCCTTTACTCAAGGAACCATTAATGAATTTGTGCCTCTCTGTAATCTTTCCCTCTCATCCTTTCCCACTTCCCACCCTTGTCAACAGGCAACCAATGATCTGCTTTCTGTCACTGTAGATTTTCATTTTTTAGAATTCGTATAAATAGGCTTATATAGTATGTAGTCTTTTCTATCTGTCATCTTTCACTGAGCATAAAGCTTTTGCTACTTGCCCATGTTGTTGCATGTATAGATAGCTCATTCCTTTTCACTGCTGAATAGTACTCCATTATACGCATGTGTCACAAATTGTTTTCTCCATTCACCTCATAATTGACATTTGGGTGGTTTCTACTTTTTGGCTCTGAAAAGTAAAATCACCATCAATATTCATGCACAAATTGTTTGGGCACATGCTGTCTTTTCTCATGGATAAATACTTCTAGATATGAAGTGGCTAGATCACATGACAGGTGCATGTTGAACCAGTTAGAGAACTGTCAAACAGTTTTTTCAAAGTGATTATACCATTTTACACTCTCACAAGCAGTGTATGAGAGCTCCAGTTTCTCTTCAACCTTGCCAAGACTTGATGTGGTCAGTCTTTCTACTTTTAGTCATTCTGAAAGATGTATGATGGTATCTCATTGTGGTCTTAATTTGTATTTCCCTAATGATTAATGATGTAGCACATGTTTTCATGTGATTATTTGCCATGTATATCTAATTTGGTAAAATGTCTGTTCAAATATTTTATCATTGTTTTATTGGGTATTTTCTTATTGTTGAGTTTTAAGAGTTCTTCACCCATTCTACACGTAAGTCCTTTATCAGATATATAGTTTGCAAACATTTTCTCCAAATATGTTGCTTGTCATTCTCTTAACTGTTTTTCAAAGTAGAGTTTTTAATTTTGATGAAGTTCAATTTGCCAATTTTAAAATTTATCCATTTTTAATAGGTCTTGCTTTTGGCGACATATCTAAGAAGTTTTTGCCTAACCCAACATCACACAGATTTTCCTATGGTATCTTTAGAAGGTTTAAATATTTAAGTTGTATACCTGAGTGCTGGATGCATTCATTTTTAATTTTAATTTCAGTAAATTTTTGTATGTGCCACAAGATATAGATTGGAACTCATTTATTTGCACACGGATGTCCAATTATTTCAGCAACATTTGTTGAAACGACGATTCTACTCCACTGAACTCTCTTTACTGTTCCATTGACCCAAGTATCTATCTTGATGTCAACAGTACACTGTCTTGATTACAACAGTTTTGTAATAAACCTTGAAATCAGATCATGTTAGCCCTCTAACTTTGTTCTTTTTCAAAGCTGTTTTGGTTATTATCGGTCTTTCATTGTCCACATAAACTTCAAAATCAGCTTTGTGAATTTCCCCACTGCAAAAAAGCCTAGATGAGACTGTGGTTTGGATTGCATTGACTCTGTAGATCAATTTGGGAGCACTGACACCTTAACAATATTGAGTCTTTTCTGACTGGTGATCATCTCTCCATTTATTTAGTTCTTCATTTTCTCTTATTAATATTTTGTAATTTTCAGTGTATGAATCATACAAATTTAGTCAGACTTATCCCTATGTATTCTTTTTTCTTTGATTTGATAGTATTATAGATAGTATTTTTTACTTTAATTTCCACTTCTTTATTGTTATTATACAGAAATACAATGGCTTTTCATCTAATTATCTTATTGCTCTGTAATCTCACTAAACTCATAGTTGTTCCACAAAAAAAGAAAAAGTTTTTAGATCCCATTGGATTTTATAATAGATCTTGCCATCAGTAAATAAAGACAAGTCTGTTTTATCCTTTACTTCCTGGGTTTTATTCATTCCTCCTGCCTTATTATAGTGACTTATTCCACTACAGCGTTGAAAAAAGTGGTAAGAGCAGACATTCTTGTTCCCTATCTTAAACAGAAAGCATTCAGTCTTTCACTATTAAGTATGAAATAGAGATTTTTCATACACATATTTTATCAGATTAAAGTAATTTCCTTACATTCCGACTTAATGAGAGGTTTTTTTTAAAATTGAGAATAGATGTTAGATTCTTACATATTTTTTCTGTGTCCAGAGGTGATCATGTGTTTCTCACTTTTTATTTCTTAACATGATGGATTCCACTGATTATATTTGAATTTTAAACCAGCCTAGCATAAACCACCCTTGGCCATGATATATTACCCTTTTTCTATATTGTTGTATTTGCTTTGTTAAAATTTTCTTTAGAATTATTTGCATCTGTATTCATGACAGATATTGGACTTCAGCTTCCTCTTCTTATAATTTCTGTGTCAGGTTTTGCTATTAGGGCAATACCTGTCTCCTAAAATAATCTTTCCTCTTCAGTTTCCTGGAATAGTTTATATAGAACTGATATTATTTCTTTCCTAAATATTTGTTAGAATTTAATACTAAGGGCAGGGCATGCTCATGCCTGTAATCCCAGCACTTTGGGAGGCCAAGGTGGTTGGATCACGTGAGGTCAAGGTTTCAAAACCAGCCTGGCCAACATAGTGAAACTCTGTCTCTACTACAAAATACAAAAATTAACCAGGCATGGTGGCAGATGCCTGTAATTCCAGCTACCACAGAGGCTGAGGCAGAAGAATCACTTGAACCCAGGAGGCAGAGTTTGCAGTAAGCCAAGAACACTCCACTACACTGCAGCGTGGGAGACACAGCGAGACTCCATCTCAAAACAAAATTTAATAGTAAGGCCATATATGCCTGGATTTGTCTTTGTGGGAAGGCTTTTAACTACCAATTCAATCTCTAAAACTTCATCTAGGGTTAATACAGTTACCTACTTCTTAAATTAGCTTTAGTAGTTTATATCTTCCAAGGAATATGTCTATTTCATTCATTTTGTCAACTTTACGGGCATAAAGTTGTTCATAATATTCCCATATTATCTTTAAAATATAGTTATGCCTTATTTAAGATATTAGTATGTCTTATATGGAGATATATATTTCGTATTTGATATCATTTTTTATCCTGATCATTCTGGCCAGCTGCTTCTCAATTTATTGATCTTCCCAAAGAAGATCAGTTGGTTTTACTGATTTTTCTCTATTGTTTTTCTGTTTTTCATTTCATTAATTTCTCTCTTATCTTATTTTTTTTCTGCTTACTTCGTGTTAAATTTGTTCTTTTCATTCTAGTCTCTTAAAGTGAATTTAGAGAACTTTCTTTTTCTCTAATGAGTGCTATATGCATTTCCCTTTTTAACAGTATCCCACACAATTTTGATATGTTATGTTTTTATTTTCACTCAATTCAATATAATTTCTAACTTCTCTTTAACCCCTTTCTCCATGCATGAGTTACTCAGCATGTGCTGGTTTCAAAAAACCTGGGGATTTCCCAGAATTCCTTCCGTTGTCAATTTCCAGTTTAATTCGACTGGGACCAAATAACTTACTTTGCAGGACCTGAATCCTTCTGAAAATACTGAGACTGGTTTTATGGCCCAGAAAATAATTTATTTTACCAAGTAAAATTTGGGTAAATGTTCTGGGTGCACTGAGAAAGAATGTGTATTCTGTTGTTGGGTGGTGGACTCTGTAAGCTTCAGTTAGGTCAAACTGGTTGGTGACATTGTTCAGGTCTTTTGTATACTTTCTGTCTATTCTCTATATCAATCATTGTAAGCAGTGTATTGACATTCAGCCATAATTCTGGATTTCACTATTTCTCCTTGCAGTTATTTCAGATTTGGGCTTTCTTTTTGCGCTTACATTAGTGTTTTCATTTTTGTTTTATTGTTTTACTCCCTGTCTTTGCACTTGAATTATTTCTGACCAAAAAATACACCGTCACCCTAATCTTTGTGCCTCTGTAAGTAATGTCTTGTTTTTCCCTCTGGATGCTTTTAAGTTTTACATTACTGAGCTTGAACACTTGATTATGATGTGCCATAGAGTAGTTTTCTTCGTGTCTCTTCTGCTTGATGTTCATTGAGTTTGTGATTTTCATGAAATGTGGAAAAATTTTAAGCCACTATCTGTAAATATTTTTTCTGTCTCTCCATCTCTCCCATTCCTTTAGGGACTTCATCTACACATATATTAAATTCCTTGAACTTGTTCCAGAGATTACTAATGCTGTTCTCCTTTTTTTTTTTTCCATTATTTTTTTCTCTATGTGTTTAATTCTGGACAGTTTCTGTTGCTATGTCACCATGTTCACTAACCTTTCTTGTGTATGGGCAATGTCTAATCTGCTGTTGATTTCACCCCATGAATTTAAATCTCAAATATCACAGAGTTCTATCTCTAGAGTTTTGATTTGGGTCTTTCTTTGTCTTCCGTGTTTCTATTTAATTTTTTAAACATGTCCTTCTCTGTTACTTCTAACATTTTTGACAGTTCTAAATTAATTCCAACTGATATATGTTTCTCCTTGTTTTAGGTTGTATTTTCATGCTTCTTTGCAACTTGTTTGGGCTTGATATTATGGCATTCTAATAAATATCCTTGACCTTTGTTCTGGGATGCAGTTAAGTTACTTGAAAACAGTCTGATCCCTTTATGTCTTATTTTTAAGATTTGTTAGCTGGGACTAGAGCCATGTTTAGTCTATAATTAATTATTCCCCACTCCTGAGGCACGAGCCTTCTGAGTGCTCTACCCAACGTCTTATAAACTATGAGGCTGTCTACTCTGGCTGGTGGAAGTTGGCACTATTCTCAGCCATGACTGAGCACCAGGTACTGGTCCTTCTAATCCTTATGGGCAGCTCTTAAAATAATTTCTAACTGCTGAATTATGTTCCCTGGAATGGGTCATTGAGTGAACACTGAACCTTATGGGACCTTGCCTTATTAATGAGTATGGATGGTAAAGTATCAAATCATAGAACCTACAAAGAAATCAAGCATAATTTTTGCCTTCTTACTTGAAAACTCATGAAATTAGTATTTCAAACTGACAGTTTTCATTCTCCTTGCTAAAAATTGATACAACTCTAAATAACAGTGGAAGTGTTGAGTGGTCTTTTTGTTTACTTAAAATCTATCCTTTCATTGTTTTACTAGATTGAAATGCAAGGTAGATGTATTCAGTAAAATCAATAACTGTGGCCGGACACTGTGGCTCACGCCTGTAAACCCAGCACTTTGGGAGGCCGCGGTGGGCGGATCACAAGGTCAAGAGTTCGTGACCAGCCTGGTCAATATGGTGAAACCCCATCTCTACTAAATATACAAAAAAAAAAAAAAATTAGGCAAGCATGGTGGTGCATGCCTGTAATCCAAGCTACACGGGAGGCTGAGGTAAGAGAATTGCTTGAACCCCAGAGGCAGAGGTTGCAGTGAGCTGAGATTGTGCCACTGCACTCCAGCCTGGGTGACAGAGCAAGACTCCGTCTCAAAAAAAAAAAAAAAAATCAGTATCTGTGTTATTAAACTGAAATGACTATAAGCAATTCATGAGTGGGCATAGAAGGGGAGGTGGAATTAAGCTATACAGACTCGATTACTCTTGAAAGACATCCCATGCTCTGGACCTGACAGCGACCATCACATCCATAAATCTAGAATAAGATAAACCCTCAAGAGGCTGTTTTCTTTGGCCAGTTTAAAGAAAATCAGTATATATTTTGATCACAACTAAACAGTTCCTTTAAATAGGCCCCTGGTGATGGTGCACCAAAATCTCAGAAATCACCACTAAAGAAATTATTCATGTAACTAAAAACCACCTGTTCCCCAAAAAACTACTGAAATAAAATTTTAAAAAATTAAACAGGCCCCTGATGTGAACAGCAATGTTTTCCATAGAATAGCCCACTAAGAGAAGAATAACCAAGCCTATCCTTTCAATTACAATTTTGTTTTAGCTAAAATACAACATCTTGTTTAAATAGTTTTAAAAATGAAATAAGTAATTAGAGCAAGATATAAGGATACTGTGAAAGGAAAATAAATCTTAGGGCCCCCAAATCACTAAGCTAAAGGGAAAAGTCAAGCTGAGAACTGCTAAGGGCCAACCTGCCTCCCATTCTACTCAAAGTCTTCCCTCTGCTCATTGAGATAAATGCATATCTGATTGCCGCCTTTGGAAAGACTAATCAGAAACTCAAGAGAATGCAACCCTTTGTCTCTCACCTACCAGTGACCTGGAAGTCCCCTACCTGCTTGGCTTGTCCTGCCTTTCCAGAAGAAACCAACATACATCTTCCCTGTATTAATTGATGTCTCATGTCTCCCTAAAATAAGTAAAACCAGGCTGTGCCCTGACTAACTTGGGCACATGTCATGAAGACCTCCTGAGGCTGTGTCATGGGCACGTCTCCTCAACCTTGACAAAATAAACTTTCTAAATTAACTGAGACCTGTCTCAGATTTTCAGGTTCACAATACAAAGCAATAGAGCAAGATACACAGTAAAATTCAGTGCTTTATTCTCTACTCCAGTGCTTCTTATCTTAAACACACACATCAATCACCCAGAGCTCTTCTTAAAAATGCAGACTCATGCCGGGCAGGTAGCTCATGCCTATAATCCCAGCACTTTGGGAGGCCCAGGCAGGTGGATCACTTGAGGCCAGGAGTTCGAGACCAGCCTGGCCAACATGGTGAAACCCCATCTCTACTAGAAATACAAAAATTAGCCAGGCGTGGTAGCATGTGCCTGTAGTCCCAGCTACTCAGGAGGCTGAGGCGGGAAAATCACTTGAATCAGGGAGGTGGAGGTTGTAGTGAGCCAAGATCATACCACTGCACTCCAGCCTGGGCAACAGAGCAAGAGTCTGTCTAAAAACATAAAATAAAATTTAAAAAACTGCAGATTCAGATTTAGATTCAGTGCAGTTAGGATGGAGCTGGGATTCTGCACTCCAAAAAGCTCCAGGTGATTCTGACGCTGCTAGTCCACAGACCACACTTTTAGTAGCAAAGACCTAGGGTGTTTTTAACAAGTCAGAGTCCATGACGTCCATGCCAGAGATTCATATTCAACAAATCTGAGATCAGACCCAGAAATCTGGACTTTTAAGAAACACTTCAGGTGATTCTGACACAGGCAGTTCATGAGCCACGATTTAAGAAATACCACTGAAGCTCCATTACTGTGGATTTCCCTGGGTTATACTAAACCACTTCTTTCAAATTCCACTAAATTTCACCATAGAAAAATGTGTAACATTCCTCAAACTTAGCTTGGGAACACTAAGAGTTAATTGGTGTGCCACACATCAGACCAACCAACAAATGAAAATTCTGTGGTCAAGGAAGTGAGAAATATTGGCTACTTTATCCTGCTCTTGATATTTCATAATACACATCATCTCTCTATGCCAATTTTTTTCCAAACATATACGAACATGTAATCTTCTACTTCCCTTCTTTAAAATATACCTATTAACAGCCTGCAAGCTATAGCCAATAAGTTGGAGAATTCTATCTCAAAGGTATAAACAAACTGATATGTCAGCAGTGCCACATGGTGTCTAAGACCCCAGATCCCTTTGATTTTACAAAAGCCTTCAGCTTCCTTTGTTTTTCTGTTCAATACCCTCGGTTTTTAATATCTTCATTCTTTTTTTTTTTTTTTTTTTTGAGGCGGAGTCTTGCTCTGTCGCCCGGACTTGAGTACAGTGGCCGGATCTCAGCTCACTGCAAGCTCCGCCTCCCGGGTTTAGGCCATTCTCCTGCCTCAGCCTCCCGAGTAGCTGGGACTACAGGCGCCCACCACCTCGCCCGGCTAGTTTTTGTATTTTTAGTAGAGACGGGGTTTCACCGTGTTAGCCAGGATGGTCTCGATCTCCTGACGTCGTGATCCACCCGTCTCGGCCTCCCAAAGTGCTGGGATTACAGGCTTGAGCCACCGCGCCCGGCCAATATCTTCATTCTTAACTGTCTCTTACCTTTAGAAAAAGAACTGTCTTTGATCCAAGAAGATTGGCAGAAAACACAACAGAAGAAAAAGGAATGCAAAAATCTTGGTTAAATGCTAAAATGTACTTTTTCCAATCAAAAATAATTTTACCCTGTCAAAGCCAAAACCCTCCTTGAAACACACATAAAATACTTGTTTACCTCTTAAATGTTAAATTCCTACTTCTCTTGTGACCAAAATAAAGTCATTTTCAAGATTTCATGTCACTCTTCCAATTTAAATCCAACTTTCCAAGATAATAGTACTTTAAAAATGTATATATTTAAGCAGAATTTGAGGTTTCATTTTAGTTTCTTTTGTATGGCCCAACATGAGAACCCAATGGTGTGGGGGAGGGAGAGGAAAAATGAGAAAAAATTCTCAAAATCTCTCACATTTACAAATTAACTGTTCCCATCACTCCCTTGGTTTTTGTTGTTGTTGTCATTTTGTTTTGTTTTGTTTTGTCTTTTGGGATTTTTTTGAGACAGAGTCTCACTCTGTCACCCAGGCTGGAGTGCAGTGGTACGATCTTCACTCACTACAACCTCTGCCTCCCGGGTTCAAGTGATTATCCTGCCTCAGCCTCCCGAGTAGCTGGGATTACAAGTGTGGGCCACCACACCCAGCTAACTTTGTAT
>NW_012119043.1:1915866-1925845 GCF_000951035.1 Colobus angolensis palliatus | reverse complement strand
CTGCCTCCCGGGTTCAAGTGATTATCCTGCCTCAGCCTCCCGAGTAGCTGGGATTACAAGTGTGGGCCACCACACCCAGCTAACTTTGTATTTTTAGTAGAGATGGGGTTTTGCCATATTGGACAGGCTGGTCTCGAATTCCTGACCTCAAGTGATCCACCCGCCTCAGCCTCCAAAAGTGCTGGGATTACAGGCATGAGCCATCATACCTGGCCACATCACTCCCTTGGAACAAGATTTAAAAACAAATGAGTCGAGACACAGGGTAATTCCCCTCTATTCCTGTGAAGCCCCAGCCTCCTATGCACTTTGTAGTTCCCGGGGACCTGACCTGGACCCATTCTCTCCCAGCACTTCCTGCACTTGCCCTGAACCAAGCACCTGGAAGCCCAGGTGTCTGAGGATTACACACCCTCAGAAAGACACAAGAGAATCTGAAAGGCAGGTCTTGTCTGTAATCAGAAGCATTTCAAAAATCAACATACATCTCCCAACCTCTTTTTCAAGGACCCTCCTAAAGCCATCTGTGTGTGGGAGCTGTGCTGCTCTGGGTTTCACATGATTGGCTCTGGTGAACCCTCTCCCAGCAGTTACCCTGGATGTAGGAATTGTGCAAGGTGTCAGAGTCAAAACGGAGCCACTGGCCAAGGCGGGTGGATCACGAGGTCAGGAGATGGAGAACACCCTGGCTAACACAGTGAAACCCTGTCTCTACTAAAAATACAAAAAAAAATTAGCTGGGCATGGTGGTGTGTGCCTGTAGTCCCAGCTACTTGAGAGGCTAAGGGCAGAAGAAGCACTTGAACCCGGGAAGGCAGAGGTTGCAGTGAGCCAAGATCACGCCACCTGCACTCCAGCCTGGGCAACAAGGGTGAGACTCTGTCTTTAGAAAAAAAAAAAGAAAGAAAGGAAAAAATTTAAGAAATAAAGCCGGGAAAGGCCAGGAAGAGAGCATTCTGATGTATAAATGCCTGATAACAAAAACTATCACAAAAGACTCCTCAAAAAACACAACCTTGCACAAAGGCCATTGCAACTTTACACCAACAAACACTTCTGCGAGGACACCTGCCTAGTAACTGCCTGTCCAACCTCAAGCCAGTGCTACCCTCGTTTATTGATCCTTAAAACACATAATCCTCCTTGTTTTTCCTTTAAAAGCCTTAGTCTTCTTTGACCTCCCTGAATAGTAGTTTATTATGGCATGCATAGTCCCATGGCAATGCCATATTCCAAAATAAACATTTTCTTTTAGAAAGCCTCTCTCTGTTCTTTTGGTGGATGCTGTTTTCATTACCTCCATTTTAAAACTAAGAAAACCAAGGCTCAAAGGGGCTTATTGACTTTTTCAGTGTCAAGTATAAGAGGTGGCGTTTGGATCCATATTGATCTGACAACTTCAGGGTCTTGGCCTCTTTGCTCTATGTCTCCACATCCTCCCCCTAGAGCACAGACCTCCTGATTACCGATGTCTCCTGAATGTCCCTGCTCAAGCCAACCACAGCTCTGTGCTGTGGATATGACTGCTCTGGGGCTCCAGGCTCGTGTGTCACCAAAGATCTGGAGAAATTCACGGTATCTCTGTGGCTCTTATCCTGACCTTATTATCTGGGAGTCACAGCTCTTAGTGAGTATGGAGAAACTGTATAACTCTTGTGGGAGGTAGAATAATGGCCTCCAAAAAGATACCCACAGCTTAATCTCCAGAATCTGTGAATATGTTACCTTGTGTGGCAAAATGGACTTTGCAGATTAAAAGACATAGATCTTGAAAGAAGAAGATTACCTGGGATTAGACAAGCGAGCTCAATCTAATTGCATGAGTTCTTAAAAGCAGAGAGCACCTTTCTCAGCTGGCTCTGAGAAAAGTCAAAGAAATGAAACATGAGAAGGATTCAACCAGCCATCACTGCCTTTGAAGATGGAGGCAGGAGGTTACAAGCCAAGGACTACCATGGCTTCTCCAGGCTGAGAACAACCTTCGGTTTACAGCCAGCAATAAAACAGGCAGATCAGTCCTACAACCACAAGGAAGTGATTTCTGCCAACAACACATATACGCAAGGAAACAGACTCCCCTCTCCAGCCTCCAGTAAGGAAGTTCCACAAACACCTTGATTTCAACCCAGTAAGACCCATGCCAGATGTCTGGCCTACATAACTATAAAATAATAAATTTTCTGTTGGCATGAGTCACTAAATGTGTGGTAGCTTGACACAGCAGCAATAGAAAACTAACACATATTTTGGTTCCTAGAAGCGACGTGCTGCTGTAACAAACATCTAAAAATGTGGAATTGGCTTTGGAATTGGGCAATGGGTAGAGACTAAAAGAATTTTGAGAAGCATGGCAGCAGAAGCTGACATCGCCTTGAACAGATTGTTAACATACACATGAACATTAAAGATGCTGCTGGTGAGGGCTCAGAAGGAAGAAGGATTTTGGAAAAGCCTAAACCGCCTTAGGGAATACCTAAATCAACATGAACAGGCAGAAAGCAGAAGTACGAAAAACATGGACACATTAAGGATGCTTCCAGTGAGTACTCAAAAGGAAGTGGGAAACCTGTTATTTAAAACCGGGGAGAAGATGACCCTTGTTATGCAGTGACAGAAAGCTTAGCAGAGTGTGTTCTGCAGTTATGTGGAAGGAAAAACATGTAAGCAATTTAAACCCAGGCCAATTTTCCAGCAAGCCAGATACCCACAGAATGGAAGCTTGAGAAACCTACATTTGCACAGTACAGGTACAGATGCACCTGCTGTCTGTTGACCAACTCCCCTCTTCCTCACCCCTCCCTAATTCCTTACCCCTCCCCAATTCATGTTTTCCCACACATATTACAATGAGATGTTACATCCCTCATTCAACCACCTGTTCCCTGTTGAACAATTCCTCTTCTTTGTTCCATTTCCCTTCTCTGCTATATAAACTCCTAACATTAGTGGGAGTTGGGGGCGAATTTGAGGCTTGTCTCCCATCTATGCACCTGACATCACCCATAATCCTTTGTCCCTGGAAATACTCGTTGTCTTAGTGATTGGCTTTCTGTGTGATGCGCAATAAGACCTAGACAGGGCCAGGAGTGCTGGCTCACGTCTGTAATCCCAGCTCTTTGGGAGGCCAAGGCAGACAGATCACCTGAGGTCAGGAGTTCAAGACCAACCATGGTGAAACCCCATCTCTACTAAAAATGCAAAAATTAGCCAGGTGTGGTGGCAGGCACCTGCAATCCCAGTTACTTGACAGGCTAAAGCAGGAGAATTGCTTGAACCCAGGAGGTGGAGGTTGCCGTGAGTCGAGATCACGCCACCGCACTCCAGCCTGGGTGATACAGCAAGACTCAATCTCAATCAATCAATCAATCAATCAATAGACCTAGACAGGAGATTTCCAAGCAAAGTGCTGAAATAGTAGCCTTGTGTTTTCATGATACCTATAGGAAAAATATGAGAGGACAGGAATAAATTGAGGTAAGAACTGTTAAATAAAACAGAAAAAAGACAAAACAAAACAAAACAGGACTTGATGATTTGAGAACTTCTCAGCCTACCCGGCAGGTGAAAAATACTAAAACTAAGAGATGCCCTGTCAGGAAAGGGGGCTAGAGAAAAATTTCAGAGTGTGGCTGTACAACCTTTCACTAATTTATCAGAAAGACCAAAACTTCAGAGTACCCAGTCAACAAGAAGGCTCTTTGAAGTGTCAAAGGGTGTGACTGTTAGGCCCCTCTTCAGCCATCTCAAAAGTAGCCCAAATTAGATATTAATCTCAGAAATGTCTGAGGATAAATCTTTGGTCAAATGTGATGAAACCTGGTGACATACATAAGAGATGTACAAAGTTCTTGAGGATGTTATACCAGCAGAAACGCTGTCACTTGGCCTGACAGGGAAACAGAAAATACAAAATGAAAGGAGACTCTTGGTCTTCCCAAATTCTACAATCAAGAAACAGACTGAAACAAATCAGTTGCAAAACACATGCTACCTTTCATCAAAAAAGGAAGCATGACCCAGAGGGGACAGCTGTGAGCCCAGAAGTCAGAGCTGCAAAACAGAGGATTATTCCTAGGGCTGGAAACTGTAGGGAATTTTCCCAGCTGGACTTTGTAAATTTCTTGGGACTGGGGACTGCTTTTCACCTCGTGTTTTCTTCCACTTGGAATCAGAATGCCTATCACTTTTATTTTGTGCCTATCCCACCCACTATTACATTTTAGAACCTGATAACTTGTGTCTTGAGTTTCACAGACTTACAATTAGAAAGGAACTGGGTCACAGGATGGACCATACTCCCACCTGCTTCCACACCAAATGTGGATATGGTAGACGAGCTGATGATACTCAGGTGAGATTTTGGAGTTGATGAGCTGTTCATTACAGCAGACACTGGCCACACGCAGCTACTGAGCACTTGAAATGTGGCTACTGTGACTAAAGAACGAGATGTTTAATTTTAGTTAATTTTAGTTAATTTTTTCAAATATAAGTAGCTGCACGTGTCTATCAGCTACAGTTTTGGTCAATGTACCTCTATAAAATTTTTTGTCTCTCCCCAGTAGGATGTAAGCCCCATGAGGATAGTTATTTTTATCTGTTTTCTTCATTGTGATTTCCTAGGCATGCAGAACTGGCTCACAGTAGGCCTTTGGTAAATATTTTCTGAATGAATGGATGACTGTCTATTCCTCTATTCTGAAAACTGGTCATTTTATATGGCCACCCGTATCTGTAGCATCTTTCCTGTGTTTAATAAATTCCCTACTGTGTGTGTGATAGTTAATGTTAGGTGGCAACTTGATTGGATTGCCTAAGATAACTTAGGATTCTTAGATCTAAGGATGCCTACATAGCTGGTGAAGTATTGTTTCTGGGAGTGTCTGTGAGGGTGTTGCTAGGGAAGGTTAGCACATAAGTCAGTGGACTGGGAAAGGAAGACCCACCGTCAATGTGAGGGGGCACCATCTAATCGGACGCCAGCATGCTAGAACAAAGCAGGTGGAAGAAGCTGGGATAAGCTGGCTTGCTGAGTCATGTGGCTTTTATCTTTCTCCTGTGCTGGATGCTTCCAGCCCTTCCACATCAGATACTCCAGGTTCTTTGACCTTTTGACTCTTAGACTTACACCAGTGGTTTGCTGGGGGCTCTTGAGCCTTCCACCAAAGACTGAAGGCTGCAATATTGGCTTCCCCACTTTCGAGGCATTTGGACTTGGACTGAGCCACTATTGGCTTCCTTCTTCCATAGCTTGAAGACAGCCTACTGGGGGACTTCACTTTCTGATCGTATGAGTCAATTCTCCTTAATAAACTCCCTTTCATGTATACATATATCCTATTAGTTCTGTCCCTCTGGAGAACTCTAATACAGTATATGACGTGGTAGATGACAAACTCCAACACCCACCACTGAAGCTGAAAATGCCCAATTCCCCCTTTCCCAGCCACCTTTGCAGCTATGACACAGGCACCTGACTAGGCTCAGTCAATCAGACACACCCACGCCAGATTGTGAATTGAGAGCTGGTGCACAAAGCAGCAGGGACTGTCAGTTGGCAGCAGCAGATGTGGCCAGTCCCCATGGCAACCACATCCTCCCAGACTTGGCTGCGTGGTGTGATCTGGGGACACTGACCCTGGCAACACAGCCTCTGATTGTGTGGGCTTCTCATCACCATCTCAGCAATTTCTGCTCTCCTTAAATTACCCTTAGTCACTTTCTGTTGCTTGCACCTTAGAATTCTGAGAAACACCCCTGCCCACCTCTCTTTGGGAGAAGGTCATCCAGCTCCATATCAAAGCCACATTGTAAACCAAATCCAACCTACCAACAGTACAGGCCACATCACACTCAGGGAGCCAGTCACTTTGGTGGCTTCAGAATTTCCCCAGTAACCTTAAAACACACTGCACATGGTCGTTTTACAAGACTGATTAATCTAATTGATTCCCAGAATGAGGATGTTTGAGAACCCAGGTATTTTAAAATCAATCTTCATCAGGAGTTGATAATATCTTATCCATGCTGAGATGTCTACTGGGGTCCAGGAGGGATTTCTGCCAAGCCTCTGTTTGAAGTCGTCATGGAGTCTGCTCAGACTTTAAATGTTCCTTGCCTCTCTGTAACACACACAAGCACTCATGCCACCATCAGAAAAAAATGTGTGTTCAAGCCAGAAACCCCTCTCAGTGCACTTGTAGCTCATCACCCCTTCCCCAGTGATGAAACTACCCACACTGAAGGATAAGTCTTATCTCTGCCATCAAGGATATTTATTGGGGGCACATTTCCTTTTGAAATTAGCCCAGCACATATCATAAGCCCTATTAAAACATGACGCTTGTTACTCAAAGCATTGGAGTTCAATTTCTGCAATTTCACTTGTGTGAATTGCCTTTGTGCACAAACTCAAAAAGTCCCCAGCCCATAGCCTGCATAAAGGTATTTACAGGCCAGGCACAGTGGCTCACGCCTGTAATCCCAGCACTTTGGGAGGCCGAAGCGGGCAGATCACGAGGTCAGGAGATCAAGATGATCCTGGTGAGCACGGTGAAACCCCGTCTCTACTAAAAATACAAAAAAATTAGCCAGGCGTGGTGGTGGGCGCCTGTAGTCCCAGCTTCTTGTGAGGCTGAGGCGGGAGAATGGCGTGAACTCAGGAGGCGGTGGAGATTGTAGTGAGCTGAGATAGCGCCACTGCACTCCAGCCTGGGCGACAGAATGAGACTCCGTTTCAAAAAAAAAAAACACTCGTTCTTACCCTCTTCTTCCTTCTCCTACCTGTTATGACAGATAACTTCTCTTGCCCTAATTTCCTCTGCTTCACTTTTACAGGCAAAACAAGAAAAATTCTGAAGCTAATATATATGAAGCTCCCTTCAATGCATTCTCATATACCTCATTGCAATGCTTTTGAAAATTAGCGGGGGTATTTTATATGCTTTAGCCCCCTCGGCATTACCATAAAGATTTAGGAAGCATTTTAAAATCACTAATGTGAGATCTCCACCCTAGGCCATCTCTATCAGGGTCTCCAGGCAGAAAGGGAAGGAGGAGAGTCTGTTGAGAAGCTTGGAATACATTGCACAGACTTCACAACTCTGCCCGCAGCTATGCCTGCCTGCCCCACAACCCACCACTCCAGTTCACCCCAATCCAGGAGGGGAAGGATGAACGAAGATTCCTGGATGAAGCCACTTTTGATAAAGCACTGATCTCGGCCTGGGTATGAGCCAGCAACCTCAGAGCGCAGCATTGAAAAACGTGGTCAACTGCTAGAATCTTAAGCGAAGAACCTCTGTCTTTGCCACAATTCATTTATTCATCCATTCACCTAATAACCCAGCGTTGCTCTGTGCAGTACTTTATAGATTTAGAGACTAACCGAAATGATATGACACTGTCCATTCTCTAAAGCCCTGCCCCCTAAATTTTAATGTGCATCTGACTCACTAGGGGATCTTGTGAAATGCAGGTTCTGATCAGCGAGTCTGGGTCAGAGCCTCAGATTCTGCATCTCTAAGAAACTTCACGTGGTAGTGACGTGGTATTCTACACATTGAGCCAAAAGCCCAGATGAGCCTATTATCTAGAACAATGGTCTCAAGTGAGGGCAACTTTGCTCCCCAGAAATGTTGGGCAAAGTCGAGTTGCCACAACTAGAGGAAGAAGGTGTGACTGGAAGATAATGGATAGAGGCCCTGGGTGCTGCTCAACGTCCTACAAGGCACGAGACAACCGCAACCACGACCAAGGATTTTCTACACCACCCCCGCTGCCACGTCAACAGTGCTGAGGTTGGGAAGCCCTGATCAGGAAGAACTTGACTAGCCAGGCATGGTGGCTCACGCCTGTAATCCCACCACTTTGGGAGGCCGAGGCGGACAGTCACTTGAGGTCAGGAGTTCAAGATCAGCCTGGCCAACAAGGTGAAACTCCATCTCTACTAAAAATACAAAAATTAGCCAGGAATGGTGGTGGGTGCTACTCAAGAGGCTGAGGCAGGAGACGCTTGAACCCAGGAGGCGGAGGTTGCAGTGAGCTGTAATCGCGCCATTGCACTTCAGCCTCTGTGACAGAGCAAGACTCCATCTCAAAAAAAAAAAAAAAAAAACCAAGGAAAAGAAGAAGAACTTCCTGACATGTCATGTCCCTGTGACCTATCTACCTCCACCACTGGAAATGAGACTTAATAGAAGCTAAATACTTAATGGGCTCTTGCTATGTGCCAGGCACTGCTTTGAGTACCTTAAACATATTGATGCACTTAACCCTCATGGCAATGCTTTAAGGCATGGGGCATTGCTAATCCCATTACACAGATGAGAAAACTGAGACTCGCAGACGTTAAGACACATTCCCAAGGTCCCCTGGTCAGGATGTAGCAGAGCCAAGGCTCAAACACATTTTTTCAACAAAGTCCCTCATTATTGCCCCATGCTAAAAGGTACTTAACAAATAAAGAGTGAACTTAAAGAAAGAAGCTAGTTCTGTCACCCCCATTTCTGAGCCTTTGTGAGTTAACAATATGGACAAATGGTAATCAAAATTGGCCATGGAACCCCAGCCTCAACTTTCCAGGATTTAACGATGTGAAGTGCCCCTGTCTGCTGCAAGATACATGCTCCTTCCCACCTCCGTCCCTTTGCTGGAGCCACAGCCCACCCCAGAAAGCCTGTGGTGGGCTGATGAACAGCTCCTCTGAGCATGCTCTGGCTCAAATCCTCCTCTGAGCATGCCCTAAAGTACTCCTCCCACCTTCCCAGACCATCTGGACTAGAAGCCAAGGTGGGTGGATCACTTGAGGTCAGGAGTTCGAGAACACCATGGCTAACATGGTGAAACCCCGTTTCTAATAAAAATACAAAAAATTAGCCAGCCATGGTGGCACACACCTGTAATCCCAGCTACTTGGGAGGCTGAGGCAGAATGGCTTAAATTCGGGAGGTGCAGATTGCAGTGAGCCGAAATTGCACCATTGCACTCCAGCTTGAGCAACAAGAGCAAAACTCCGTTTCAAAAAAAAAATACAAAAATGAGCCAAGCATGGTGGTGCATGCCTGTAGTCCCAGCTACTTGGGAGGCTGAGGCAGGAGAATAGCTTGAACCTGGGACGCAGATGTTTCAGTGAGCTGAAATCATACCACTGCACTCCAGCCTAGGCAATAAACGGAGACCTTGTCTCAAATAAAAATAAA
Source organism: Colobus angolensis palliatus (assembly GCF_000951035.1). Lineage (NCBI taxonomy): Eukaryota > Metazoa > Chordata > Mammalia > Primates > Cercopithecidae > Colobus > Colobus angolensis. Next base: position 1,916,645 of record NW_012119043.1, on the reverse strand, counting down.
AATAAGACACTGGCTATACTGGATTGGAGTCCACCTCCTCCAGCATGATATCATCTTAACTAATTATATCAGAACAATCCAATTTTCTCACATTCTAAGACAGCTGCTGTTTTAAGACTTCAACATACGAATTTGGGAGGGGACAAAATTCAACCCATAACAAAGTCACACACCCTCAGGCAGGTAAATAATGATCATTCCCATTTTATAGATGGGGCAAGTAAGACTGAGAAAGGTTAAGTACTTTGCACACAGTTGCACAGCCTGAGATTCCTTTATTAATGTGACTTGTGCTAAGGAGGAAGATCTTACCAGCACTGATGAGAGAGAAAGCAGGTCGTGGCACAAGCAAGAGGTCCAAGAAGGGAGAGAGCCAGTGGTTACTCCACTGCATGCAACTAGATGAGAACCAGGTTTGTGGGTAACAGGAAATTAGAGAATTGGTGGTTGGGCACAGTGGCTCACGCCTGTAGTCCCAACACTTTGGAAGGCCAAGGCAGGGGGATCATATGAGGTCAGGAGTTCAAGACCAGCTTGACCAACATGGTGAAACCCTGCCTCTACTAAAAATACAAAAATTAGCCAAGGATGGTGGTGCACACCTATAGTCCCAGCTACTCAGGAAGCTGAAGCAGGAGAATCGCTTAGAACCTGGGAGGTGGAGGTTACTGTGAGCCGGGATTGCACCACTGCACTCCAGCCTGGGCGACCGACGCAGCGAGACTCAGTCAAAAGAAGAAGGGAAGGGAAGGGGAAGGGAGGGAAGGGGAGGGGAAGGG
>NW_012119043.1:1860640-1915772 GCF_000951035.1 Colobus angolensis palliatus | reverse complement strand
GGGGAGAGGAGGGAGAGGGGAGAGGAGCGGTGGGCAGGTGGAGGGGAAGGGAAGAGTGGGTGAGGGGAGGGTAGGGGAGGAGAGAATTTGGGATTGGGAAAGAAGAAGCCAAAAAAAAAAAGAAAGATCTGTGGGGGGAATATGCAGGACCACAGATGACTTTGACCTGTATGCCATTGTCCCCTTTAGGCCGTAAGGGCCACATAGGCAACAATGTAGTCTGCTCTATGTTCAGATGTAGCCCCAGTGCCAAGCACAGAGTTAACACAACGGAAACTTGCAATACCTAGCCCTAAGATGAATGGTGTGCCTTTCAAAATGGGTATTCCAAACCCAGATCTACTGAGTCACACTCTCTAGAGTAGAGGCCAGAGGTCTGCAGGTCCCACACTCCCCCACGGAAAACTGGTAGGCACCGTGGCTTCAGCATCTGGTAAGAAGAACGCCTCTCTGGATCATCGTCAAGGAAGCTCACGGGAATGTCTCAAGCTGGGGAACCTTAGGACCCAGAAGTAGAGCCCTGGGCATATAGACAGTGTTTAGACACTCTGAAATCATGAATTATTTAAACAGAGAAATAGGTCCTCCAGGATGACTAAATCCATGCAGTAAAAAGGTGTTTGGATGTTCAGCACCCATTAGTGATGTGTAATGACTAGGAGGGTGCTATTAGGTGCTCTGAGGGGCTGTTTAAACATCCTGACAGGCAATTCACACTAATAAAATTTCTGATAAATGCAGAAGTCACTGTGAGTGCTCTCCAGGGAGCCTCCATGCTTTACAATTAAACAGATATCTAATATTTTCTTACAGCGGCCCACTTTGTTACCTAGGGTATCCAAGACAAAACCCAAAGGTCCACGATGATGGGCTGTCATTTAGGAGGCTTCTCAAAGATCGTCCCTTAGATGCAAGGCACAAGGATATCAGAAGCGATCCAGAGCTACTTAGAGGGCTTAAATCTCCTGTAGCCCTTTCCTAAGTCTGCGGCTCAAGCACAAGCCCCAAAAAACTATCCTAACCCCTACCCTCCAATGGGAAGACAGGGAGGAGGAAGGGTAATAATGCACATGTTAATTAGAGGCATCACCGGCTGCTGTAACAAACAAGCCCCTACATATTTAGTGGCTCAAACATAGAAAATCACTTCTTGCTCATATAAAAAAACTTCAAAACAGCTGTTCTAGATCACAGAGGAGCTCTTTTCATCTTGCTTCCAACTTTCCAATGCCATCCTCAATATGTGGCTTCTAAGATTGCCATCCTCACCTGCATTAAGCCAGCAGAAGAGAAACAGCATGGAGGATGCTCTACTGGGAAGGAGTCTAGGGACTCCATTTCCCAGTGTTCCTTGCAGGTAGGTGTCACATGACTGGGTTCTGGCCAATAGATTGTGAACAGAAGCGTTGGCGTCTAGTTCTGGACCAAAGAAAAGGAAAAAGAAGTGCTGAATAGTGAGCCTGGCTCTCCCACACTCATACACCTATTTAACCTAACACAGAGCATCACAGGGAACTGAATAACAAAGATGGCAATAGTAATGACAACAAAATTAATAACAATGATGATAAAAATAATAATAAGTGGACATTTCTGAGGTCCTCACCCAGCACGTATGCACTCCGATTTGGGGATCATTCTCTCTCCTTTTTTGGGACAAATTGGTTCTAATGGAGCTGTCTCCCCTGGAAGCCAGGAGATGGAGTCATGTGACCCACACCTAAACAAAGTACCTCATTGTCTTGCCCATAGCAGCCAGTGGTTCAGAAATGGGCACGTGGTCTAAACTACACTAATCAGAAGTCATGAGCCTCACCCTGGTGCTTTCCAATGCCATTCCCAACATGTGTCTTCTTAGATTGCCATCCTCACCTGCATTAAGCCAGATGAAGAGAAACAGCATGGAGGATGCCGTATGGGGGAGTCTAGGGACTCCATTTCTCAGTGTTCCTTGCAGGTAGGTGTCCTTGTGCACAAGCAGCTTCCTTGTGGGCAAGCTGTTGGTAAACTGGACATGATCACATGGCTCTGGAACGCCCAGGGCCCATTGCAGGACCTCATAATCAGGACAACGCAGCAGAAATCAAAGAGGAGAAGAAAGAAGCACTCGATCTGGCCAAGCCTCAAGCTTTCATTTCCCACCAGCCTTTCCAATACATCACCACCTAATTCTTTCCAAAGACTGGTGAGAGTTGGGTTTCTGTCATTATTGAAATAGTGCCACTGACACGTGGCACCGTCCCAAGCTCTATGCTGAACGTTTCACACTCATTAATCCCTTTAAACCTCCCAGAAATCCCGGGAAGGACCACTGCTGTCATCACCCCCATTTTGCGTAAGAGGAAGCCAAGGCTTAGAGAGGCGAGCAAATGTGCCCAAGGTCACACAAACAACCAGCAGTAGATTCCCATGCAAGCAGTCTTCAAAACTCACACTCCTATGCACAATAACACACTTGCTGCCTACCAACACGTTATGGATGCTAGTGTGTGCCAGGCCATGCACTTTACAGAATGTAAGTGGATGCTGGTTGGGGGAGAGGGGCACAGCATGGGGGTTAGGTGTTCAAACTCTGCAATATAACAGACCTGGGCTGGGAAGCCAGCCTGTTTCTTCGCCTGTGTGTCCTTGGGAAAATTACCTAGCCTCTCTGAGCATCATAAAATGTAGTGGAAGCCAGGCGTGGTGGCTCACACCTATAATCCCAGTACTTTGGGAGGCTGAGGTGGGCGGATCTCTTGAGGCCAGGAGTTTGAGACCAGCCTGGTCAACATGGTGAAACCCCATCTCTACTAACAATGCAAAAATTAGCCGGATATGGTGGCACATGCCTTTAATCCCGGGTACTTGGGAGGCTGAAGCATGAGAATCACTTGATCCCGGGAGGCAGAGGTTGCAGTGAGATGAGATCGTGCCACTGCACTCCAGCCTGGGCAGCAGAGTGAGACTCTGTTTCATGTAATAATAATAAAGGGAGTGGAAACAGTTTCTGTCGCTTAGCGTTGCTGTCAGGGCATGAAACATCCTGGAAACCAGGGGAAACTAAAGCTTCCTTCCACAAGGATAACTATGAAATTAACCCATGAACATCAGGGAAGAGACAAGCAAAATCACTCTTGAGACAGAGGCCTGAGCGGCCAAGGAAGCTGAGAAAATAAAAGAGAGGGGCTGGCAGTGTCTACCCATGCACTGCCTGGGGGTCGACATATTTCACCTGTGACTGCCCATCCGCCCCTGGGACCACAGACCAGATTATCCCAGCCTTGACACCGGCTCCCCTCTCCCTGCAGCCACGCTCCTAAGTAGTTTCAGACGATGATTTGGCTTATAGTGAGGCTTGCCTTCAAGTAAAGAGGCACTAGCCTTGGATGTTTGTATATTACTGTAAATTAATATTAAAAAGTTGCCACTTGGTGCATGCAGCAACAGGGAGCTTTGTTAGAGGGAACTGCTATGTTAAGAGTGTGGGCTCCAAAGGATTATAAATCATGCTGCTATAAAGACACATGCACATGTATGTTCATTGCGGCACTATTCACAATAGCAAACACTTGGAATCAACCCAAATGTCCATCAGTGACAGACTGGATTAAGAAAATGTGGCACACATACACCATGGAATACTATGCAGCCATAAAAAAGGATGAGTTTATGTCCTTTGTAGGGACATGGATGCAGCAGGAAACCATCATTCTCAGCAAATTATCACAAGAACAGAAAACCAAACACCGCATGTTCTCACTCATAGGTGGGAACTGAACAATGAGATCACTTGGACTCGGGAAGGGGAACATCACACACCGGGGCCTATTATGGGGAGGGGGGAGGGGGTAGGGATGGCACTGGGAGTTATACCTGATGTAAATGACAAGTTGATGGGTGCTGACGAGTTGACGAGTGCAGCACACCAACATGGCACAAATATACATATGTAACAAACCTGCACGTTATGCACATGTACCCTAGAAGTTAAAGTATAATAATAATAATAAAAAAAAAAGAGTGTGGGCTCTAGGCTGGGCACAATGGCTCACCCCTGTAATCCCAGCACTTTGCAAGGCCAAGGCGGGTGGATCACCCGAGGTCAGGAGTTCAAGATCAGCCTGGCCAACATAGTAAAACCTTGTCTGTACTAAAAGTACAAAAATTAGCAGGGCATGGTGGTATAAACCTGTAATCCCAGCTACTCAGGAGGCTGAGGCAGGAGAATTGCTTTCACCTGAGAGGTGGAAAAATGCAGGGGGCCAAGATCACACCAGTGTACTCCAGCCTGGGCGACAGAGCAAGATTTGGTCTCAAAAAAAAAAAAAAAAGAAAGAAAAAGAAAAACGGTGTGAGCTCTACAGCCAGCCTACGTGGGTGTGAGTCTGAGCTCTGCCCACGCTGTGTGACCTTGGATAAACCACTCACCTTCTCTGCATCTGTTTCCCCCACTATAAAGTCAGAGTAATAATACAACCCAGCTCACAGAGCTGTTGTGTCGAACAAGAGGGAGGATTCCTATAAAACTCTTAGAAGCACTAAATAAATGTCAGGTGTAATTATTACTCCCCGTGTCTTCTCAACTGAGGAACGGTCATCAGACCAAGTTCCTGACCCTGCAAAGATGAAGACTGGACCCTGAGCCACCCTGACAGCTCTCCCTGACAAGCCACTCTTCCCTGGGAGCATCACAATCCTCTTTCCGTTTATTCAGTCCACACATCTACTGAGGAGACCTGCGTTAGACGTCAAGGGAGCAGTGTTGAGAAAGAAGAAATTGTTTGCCCTAATGAATGTTAAGTTCTGTTGGGGAAGACGGACATTCATCAAATAATCACACAAACAACTTTAAAAGGACAAAGTAGATAAGGTGCTTATTAGAAATGCACCCAGTGGGGTAGGAGGAGAGGGTATGGTGAGGGACTTGTGGGGCTGGGAAGTTAGAGAAGGCTCCCCTGAATAAGTAGCAGAAGCTTTTAAATCTGAATGATGAATAGGGCCCGGGTGCGGTGGCTCACGCCTGTAATCCCAGCACTGTGGGAGGCCAAGACAGGCAGATCACTTGAGGTCAGGAGTTCGAGACCAGCCTGGCTAACATGGTGAAACCCTGTCTCTACTAAAAACACAAAAATTAGCCAGTCATGGTGGCACGCATCTGTAATTCCGGCTACTCGGAAGGCTGAGGCAGGAGAATTGCTGGAACCTAGAAAGCAGAGGTTGCAGTGACCCAAGATCGTACCACTGCACTCTAGCCTGGGAGACAGAGCAAGACTCTGTCTCAAAAAACAAAAAACAGAAAACAAAAAAACCTACTATTCAACTCAGCAATCCCACTACTGGGTACTACCGAGTATTAACCCAAAGGAATACAAATCATTCTATTATAAAGACACACGCACACATATGTTCACTGCAGCACTACTCACAGATTCAGACATTTTTAAGTGATTTACTGGGCTTGCGCCCTCCCAAAAGAATTTTAACAGAAGAATCTCTCGAGGGCAATGCTTAACCCAAAAGAATAATGGTTCAATGGGACAAGGAGAAGTTTCAGAGCATGGTTTCCCTCCAGTAACACCCCATGGACATGTGTCCACACTCTCCAGAATTACTCTGGTTTGCACATAGAGCACAGATTCCCAGGAAGTCAAAAAGCTCGGCTCTGTTTCAGCTCTAGAGGATCACCCATCTCACATTTAGTTTTCTTTACATAGGTTCTCCCAGAGTGTGTCTTCATTGCATCCTGTGAGGCTGGCCCAAGGAATCTGACACTTTCTCAACCACAAACCCTTTAAATTGCAAACAGCACAGTTGATGAGGTGCTGGTGAATCATCTAGCTTTGACTGAGTGGGATGTTTAAAGACCATTTGTCTTGTCCTGGGCCAAGAGGAGGCAAGGGCTGGGGGAGCATGCGGAGGGGCTCTCAACCTTCTGGTCCGTCCCTGTGCAGCAGAACCAGGATGGATACAACAGCCCCTCCATGCTGCCCCAAGGACACCTGGTCCTCCACGGGCCTCTGCGGCTTGTTCTCGCCCTACTTCTAAATCCTCTCCCCACCTTGGAGGCAGTAAGAGGAAATGTGATGAAAAAGAGTATAGACATTTCTCAAAAAATTGAAGACAGAACTACCACTTGATCCAGCAACTCCACTACTGGGTAGTTTTCCAAAGGAAAGGAAATCAGTGTATCAACTTTTTGTTTGTTTCTGTTCGTTTGTTTGTTTGCATGTTTTAGACAGGGTCTCACTTTGTCATCCAGGCTGGAGTGCAACAGCACGATTATGGCTCACTGCAGTCTCAACCATCCTGGGCTCAGGTGATCCTCCTGCCTCAGCCTCCCTTGTAGCTGGGACCACAGGTACTCACCACCACACCTGGCTAATTTTTGCATTTTTTATAAAGACACGGTTTCACTATCTTGTCCAGGCTGGTCTCAAACTCCTAGGCTCAAGTGATCCAACTGCCTCGGCTTCCCAAAGTGCTCGAATTACAGGCATGAGCCACCGTGCCCAGCTAGAAATTGGTACATGGTACATCAAAGGGACACCTGTCCCCTCCCACGTCTTGGTGTTTTGTTTTGTTTTGTTTTTTGAAATGGACTCTTGCTCTGTCACCTAGGCTGGAGTGCAGTGGCGCGATCTTGGGTCACTACAACCTCCGCCTCCCAGGTTCAAGCAATCCTCCTGCTTCAGCCTCCTGAGTAGCTGGGATTACAGGCATGCACCACCACACCTGGCTAATTTATGTACCTTTTTTTTTTTGAGACGGAGTCTCGCTCTGTTGTCCAGGCTGGAGTGCAGTGGCCGGATCTCAGCTCACTGCAAGCTCCGCCTCCCAGGTTTACACCATTCTCCTGCCTCAGCCTCCCAAGTAGCTGGGACTACAGGTGCCCGCCACCTCGCCCGGCTAGTTTTTTTGTATTTTTTAGTAGAGATGGGATTTCAACATATTGGCCAGGCTTGTCTCGAACTCCTGACCTGGTGATATGCCCACCGCAGCCTCCCAAAGTGCTGGGATTACAGGCGTGAGTCACCGCACCCAGCCCCCATCATGTTTTTTGCAGCACTTTATTCACAATAGCCTAGATATAGAATCAACGTCAGTGTCCATCATTGGATGAATGAATATAGAAAATGTGATATAGATACATGGTGGAATGCTATTCAGCCATAAAAAAAAGATGGAATCCTGTCATTTTAGCAGTGGGAAGAGAACTGGACATCATTATGTTCAGTGAAATAAGCCAGGCACAGAAAGACAAACATGACACGTTCTCACTCCTATGTCAAAGCTACAACTCATCTTATGAAGGTGGAGAGCAGAATCATAGATACCAGAGATGGGGAAGGTTGTGTCAGGGTGAGGGGCAGTGGAGAGATGAGAGAGAATGGTTAATGGGTACAAACCGAGAAGGAATAAGATCTCATGTTCCATAGCAGAGTAGAGTGACTATAGTTAAGAATGTACTGTATATCTCAAAACAGCTAGAAGAGAGGATTTGAAAGGTTTCCAACACATCAAAATAATAACTGTTTGAGGTAATGGGTATCTTAGATACCCCATCCTGATCACTGTACCTCCTACGCATGTAACAAAATATTACATGTACCCCTTAAATATGTGCAAATACTATGTATCAATTAAAAAACGTGGCTTCCTAAACAGATGCTCCACTGTTTCCTCAATGCTCCCCATGCCTTATGTATGTATGTAACATGCTTTATGCACACCACAACACCGAGATGGACTCTATTATGAGACCCATTTTACAGATGAACAAACAGAGGCTCAAAGAGGTACATGGACTTGTCCATGGCCATGCAATAAAAAAGTAGAAGAGTTGAGATTTGAACCTAGATCTTAATTCCTCCGTGGGTTTAACCCTTCAAAATGGAGAGGAGCTGAGCTTACTCCTTAACAGTGAATGAAGGAGCATGAGCTTACTCCAGAGAGGCTGGCTGCCTCCAGCATGTGGTCACATATTCACTCAAGAAACATTTCCAGAACCCCAGTTGGATCCCAGGTGCTGGGAATACAGAGATGAGGAAGTCACAGCCCCTGTGTGTCTTACAGCCCAGTAAGTCTTTTCCCTACCCAGCCTCCTCTGTAATCTGACTCCTCCAGGCCATCCCCATGTCCATCCATCCATCTCAACATTTCCTGGGCACTAATGACTCGTCAGGTTCTGGTAAAATGCTAGGGATATGAAGAGGAATAAGATGTGAACTTCCCAGGGTGAGAGACATGTTGGAAAAGGACAGCATTGCAGTGCAGTTTGAAATGAGATGCATACCTGGGGGTATTGTGTGAACAGGAGATGACGGTCCCTAATCAAGTCTTGGGCTCGGAAATAACTCCCAGGGAGATCTGTAGCAGACCTGATTGCTTACAAACCCAGAGGCAAGTTTCTCGTCCATGATGGCAGAGCCCCAATTGCCTTCTGGTGTTCACCTGTCCCCTGTGACTCTGGGAAATTCTCATCTGCAGAGGCCAATCATGGTGGCCTCACTCACTGACCAAAGCAATAGGTTTACAGATAGGTTCGTTGACAGTTTCGGGTCAATGAGACATTGGGGAGATGGGGGATACAAAAAGAGATATGTGCCAGAGACTTCTAAGAAATGATTTGGGATCCTAAAATCAGATGTACAAGGCTGGAATGATCTTTCTTCCTTTTTTATTTCCCCAGCAAAAGTTGTTGAGTCTGCATGAATTGCATGGACCTGGGGCAAAACTTGTGCAAACTTGAGGGGCCTCCCTTGAGAAAGCAGTGGGCATGCCAGCTGGAAAGATGAAGGAGTTGGGGAACCTCGTGGTGACACTAAACCTCTGCGTCAACCAGCTCTGTGACTCCTCGTCTCAGCGAGGAATGCTTTCAGCTGCAAAGGTTGGAAAGCCAGACTGCAACCACCCAGACAGACAGGGGCTTATTTTTCTCATAAAATAAGAGTTCCAGAGGTTACGGGCTGGTTCAGTATATTCTTGATCTCTATTAATCTCTATTAACCTAACAGATGTCCCCCAAATCTCCCTGGACTTTAACAATATGCTTTTTTCACTCAAGGGACACACAGGCTGTAGTTGGCTATGGCTCTCATCATGTAACTCCAGGACCCGGACTGAAGGAGCAGACCCCACACGGGCAATGCCCACTGTACCCAGATAGGGAAACTTGATCAAAGAGGCCAAGTCTAAGCACACAGCTGCATTTAGACTTCTGTTCAGATAACCACACTGTCATCTCTGCTCACATTCTATCGGACAAAATTACACAACCTAAGTCTGACAATGAAGAGGGGAAGTATGTTCCTCCTACAGATAAGTTCTGCAAGCCATATGGCGAGATGAGCACGTACAGTCCCTTTTCAGGAGAGGGAGCAAATAGATGTGATTAAGAATATACTCTACCACATAGCCTTTCCCTCAACATCACAAGATGGTTTCTGTAGCTCTAGTCATTGCATCCCAGTCCCAGCAGAAGGATACAGGAAGGGAGAGAGCTGTGAAAACGTTTTCCCAGAAACCCCAGAGCTGTTTCATTTCCAGTTCATCAGCCAGATGTAGATCACATGGACAGCCAAGTCTGAATGGCGGCTGAGAAGACAGGGGTTGAGTTAGCCATCTAAATGAGTCAGCTGTACCACTCTGCCTCTTGGTTGCTCGTTATGCAAAAGAACAAATTTCCTTATTGTTGGACTTCAAGCCATTTCAAGCTGAGATTTCTACCACCTGAAGATGAAAATTTTCTAATGGGTAAGAATTCCAAAATCTTTATTTCAGCCGACAAGATCGTAAGTGAAACAGCCCCACACTCTCCCTTTCCTGTCTTCTCTCGTTCACTCATCTCTCTCCAGCCACAATAGCTTCTTCCTCTTTCCCCTCTGGGCTTACACACAAGTAGTTCCCCTCCCTGGAATGCTGCTCCCACGTTCTTTAAATGCTTCCATCACATCCTGTACCTCTGCTTCATCACACATCCTGCATCGTGTAGTTGTATGTTTATTAGTTTACTCCTTTAATATCCACTTCCAATAGACTGGAATCTCCCTGAAGGCAGGACATGTATCTGCCTTGCTCACCACTATAACTATAGCACTTATCCATCACAGTAAATGGCTTCAGGTAGGGGCTCAATAAAGAATTATTGAATGAATGAATGCATTCGAGAATAAATGAGAGAGATGAGCCTCTAGCTAAGTTTTAAAGAAAAAACAGGGCACTGAGCTCTCAGGGAACAAGTCGCCCAGGCTGTCTTATCCATAAATAATAGATCTAGAGTGTTTAACAGCCATTTTTTTCTGAGACACCATCTCACTCTATCATTCAGTCTGGAGTGCAGGGAGACAATCTTGGTTCACTGCAGCCTCATTGCTTCTGGGCTCAAGCAATCTTCTTGCCTCAGCCTCCAGTGTAGCTCAAACGACAGGTATACACCACTACACCTGGATAATTTTTTTTTTATTTTTTATAGAGACAAGGTCTCCTTTGGTTGCCCAGGCTGATCTCAAACTCCTGGGTTCAAGTGATCCTCCCATCTCAGCCTCCCAGAGCACTGGGATTACAGGCATGAGCCACCATATCCAGGTCACCCTACTTTAACAAATGAAGTATGGATGAGCATACCTTCTTCCTACCACATTTGCCCCCTAATGATAAAAGGGAGCACTCACAGATCCCCCATCTCAGAGAAAGTTAGTCAGGATAGTAAAATTACTGCCCCAGGGCATGAAAAACAACCATGCTAGCATGGGAGCCCAAATATTCTACTTGTGAACTCGCTGGCACTCAAAACTTGCCAATTTCACCACTTTATTAGCTTGCTAGGGTTGCCACCACAAAGTGTCACAGCCTGGGTGGCTTAAACAACAGAAATTTATTTCTCTCACAATTCTGGAGGCTTGGAGTTTGAGATCAAGATGTCCACAAGGTTTTCTTTTGGAGCCTCTCTCCTTTGCCTGAAGATGGCTGTCTTCTCCCTGTGCCACAGGGTTCTCCTTCTGTACATTCGTGTTCTTATCTCCTCTTCTTATAGCAGCAGCAGTCAGGTTGGATGAGGGCCACCCACTCACCTTAGTTACCTCTTCAAAGGTCTTATCTCCAAATACAGTCACATTCTGATGTCCCCCAGGGTTTAGAACCTCAACATATGAATGTGTGGGAGTGGGGGTACGGGGATAGGGATGCAGTTCAACTCATAACAGCCATCATCTTGAATTTGTCATTTTCAAAGCATTTTCACATACTCTGTCTTCTGTATTCCTTATGTTTGTGCCTCATGCAGGACAGGGACCTTCACAGTGGAGGACGTCAAGAGATAAAACGACTCTCTACAGTTGCACATTTGGAGAGGAATGGAGATAGAACCAGAACCCACTAATCTGAACCACTAATCCAGGACTGGTCCTGGACTTCTAACATGGACATATCCTTGCAGGTTTATGGATTTCCTCTTATTTTCTTAAAATTTTAATTCTTTTACATTTTAATTTCAAAGGTAATCGATCTACTCTAAATGGACACTTGCATTTTTTGTATCACTGGTTGACCCACTTAATTAGTTTGTCCTTCAGCACGCTTGAGCACATGTGGTTGTGTTTACAGTCTCCTTGTTGCCAAGTAGTAAAACCCAAATAGTCTTGAGCTGATGGGAAAAAGCAGAGGGGATCCTGACACATCAGTGATCAAGGGCAATGGTAAGGTTAAAAAAAAAATGTCGCTTTCGAGAGTAAAAATGGTGGAAGAATGGGGCTCTCACGTGGCAAAGAGTTGACCAGGCTCATCTAACTCAAAAGAACCCACACTCCAGCAGTCAGTACTCGACGCACTTTACGAGAAGTGATTTAGTTTCAACCAAGGAACATCATCCATCACATTAAATTAATGTTTCTAATTTGGATTTTATTGGTTTTGTAGGTCTGTTTGCATTTAATTTATAAATTTGTTTTAGCTTTGCAGCTGCATGAGAGCAACAAGCATAAGGCATTTATAGGTTGTTTTATGTTTGCGCTCTTTAAATAATATTAATTTAAGTTTAACATTAGTTTTGAATAATTTAAGTCAACGCTGGGGATTCATGAGAAACTTTTCTCCCAGTAAAAGCCATTACACACACACACACAGTGGCTTTTACACATTTTATAAATATACACATATATATGTAAAATGTGTAAAAGCCAGTATATGTACGTGTGTGTGTGTGTGTATATATATATATATAAATATATAGATAGATAAAAATATATATAATACATGTAAAACAGTCAATTTTGAGAAACACTATACTACATATCCAGCACCACTCTCTAGTTCTTGAGCTCTTGGACATGAATTACAATGTGAAGTGAAAGTAAACGAGGGAAGAAAGAACAGTCCTTCTTTGTCTACTTCTGATCTGGATGGTTCCTCATTCCCTTAAAGAGCTTGTAGAAAGTCCAATATATTGGAGATGTCAAGTATTATTTCCTCAACCACACATCTGAGGAAACTCACCCTGTCCAAATCCTGGTAGAGACCAAACCACTATTCACAGTGGACTGGACCAGGGTTGGACAAATGTGCAAATCTGGTCCAATAAAATTCTCTCTTCTGAGATTTCAGAATTAGTACATTCAGAGACTGAGCCAAAAAGCAACTGGAAGCCAAGCTGAAAAGTCCCACAGACCCAGAGAAGAGACTACCATCTGGAAAAGTCATCAAGGGCTGGACAAGGGTAGATGACTAAACAGGGAAAGCCTATAGTGAAATGACAGTGAAGTAGCTGAGCAGAAAAACAGGAATGGTAGTCCACACAGACCCTGAGAAGGGGCCTGAAACAATTCTGTGCAATTCCGCTGATTTCCCAGATCCACATCCAGGCTCTGGAGACCTGCTGTGAGATACACCAATCTCAACAAACCCCTTTGACTTGAGCTAGCCTAATGGAGTTTCTGCTCCTGGTGACCACAGCATCCTCTTTCTGACCATCCACTTGCCTCTTACTATAGGCCTCCAACCACTGGAGGTCTTCTAAAAGCCATTTCATAGTTATTTTTATGACCCTGTATGCACCAACTTGCCCAGCAGACTTTTGATAAAAAAAATAAAAATAAAAAATAATTTAAAAAAAAACAGAAACAAAAAAAGTCAGGAGAGGAGTTGTGTTAGTTCGTTCTCACACTGCTATTAAGAAATACTTGAGGCCGGGCGCGGTGGCTCAAGCCTGTAATCCCAGCACTTTGGGAGGCCGAGATGGGCGGATCACGAGGTCAGGAGATCGAGACCATCCTGGCTAACATGGTGAAACCCCGTCTCTACTAAAAAATACAAAAAACTAGCCGGGCGAGGTGGCAGGCGCCTGTAGTCCCAGCTACTCGGGAGGCTGAGGCAGGAGAATGGCGTAAACCTGGGAGGCGGAGCTTGCAGTGAGCTGAGATCCGGCCGCTGCACTCCAGCCTGGGTGACAGAGCGAGACTCTGCCTCAAAAAAAAAAAAAAAAAAAAAGAAAAAGAAATACTTGAGACTGGGGAATTTATAAAGAAAAGAGGTTTAATTGATTAACAGTTCTGCATGGCTGGGGATGCCGCAGGAAACTTACAATCATAGCAAAAGGAGTCTCTTCATAGGGCAGCAGGAGAGAGAAGAATGAGTACTGAGCAAAAGGAGAAAATTCCCTTATAAAACCATCAGATCTCATGAGAACTCATTATCATGAGAACAGCATGGAAAAAACCCACCACCATGACTCAATTACCTTCCAATGGGTCCTGCCCATGACATGTGGGGATTATGAAAACTATAATTCAAGATGAGATTTGGGTGGAAATACCACAAAACCATACCAGGAATCAAGATTTATTGAGTGCCTATAATTAAAAAAGAATCACTGTCTTGAATAAGTAGTTCATGTACATAATCATACTTAATTCTCACTATTCTTCTGAAATGTGGACATTATTGTGCTTATTAAACAATACAGAAACCAAGACTCAGAGAAGTCAAGTAACTTATGCAAGGTCAACAACAAGGAAGGAATGGAATATAAGAGGTGATGGGAGACAAGAAATAATGTGAGACAGGAAGTCATGGAAGACAGAAAATAATAGGAGACAGGAAGTGAGGGAGACAGGAAGCTATGGGGCACAGGAAGTGATGGGAGACAGGAAGTGATGAGAGATAGGAAATAATGGGAGACAGAAAGTGATGGGAGACAGGAAGTAACAGAAAATAAGTTGATCTGATTTTACAGCCTATTCATTTCCCATCAAGCTTGACTCCCTTTGGAGGAGTGGCATCTTTGTTTCAGGACCAGACACAGGACTCAGAATGCCACCAAGCTTAATTGATGCTCTTTGCTGACCATTCCCAGCCAGAAGTAGGAATACTCACTGTATTAGGACTAGTTACCTTGGGAAACAGTTGAGAGGGAGGCAATATTGTGGCTAAGCTCCTGGACTCAAATCTGCTCTGGTGCTCTCTGATTTGGTGGCACTATTCTGGGCCTGTATTTCTTCATTTACAAAATGAAAATACGAATAGACTACCTCATTGGGTTACTGTGAAGATTAGGTGAGAAAAATGCACACAAAAGGACCTAGCACTGTGCTGGAGAATCGACTTAGGGAGCCTTAGGCATCATTTCCTGCCCTCTTAGAAGGCTGAATGGCATGGCAATTTTCAAGAGGCAGCAAGCCCCACCAGTCTTGATGCTTTCCAAAGCTTCTCTGCAGAATTTGCCATAATTCCCCAAACTATTGGATATTGATTTTTAGCAAGAATAACCTTAGATGAATCTCATTTTTAGCAGCGACTACTTCAAACTGACCCAAATTGATCAGGAATAATGATTTTCCATTAGGTAGTAATTAAGGAAATACATCTTCCAATATCTCAATTAAAATAGCCTCCATTTTGCAAAGGTAGAAGCTGTTGATTTGATTTTAGTGCCTGAGGAACCATTTTGTTAGACAAGGAGATTAATAAGATAGAAGGCTTCTGGGAGGACAAAACACCTCTTCACAAACAACCTGTCCCCTCTCAGAGGCTGGATTCCAAGCTGGGTTCCTTTCCTGGACTTCATCCAGGCACCTGTAGCTGACAGTGAGGTGGGGGCTTTGTAGCAGGTGCTGGGGCCTCCCCAGAGTGCCGACAGCTACAGAAAAAGGTGCCAAAAACTACTCTACCCACATCACTTGCCCACATGGAGCTGACAGTAGCCACAGGCCACCTGATACAATCTGGATGTTTGTCCTCTCAAAATATCACGTTGAAATGTAATCCCCACTGTTGAAGTGGGAGGTGTTTGGGTCATGGGGGCTGAGTCCTCATGGATGCCTTGTTGCCCTCTCTGCCGTAATGAATGAGTTCTTGTTCTGTAAGTTCATTAGAGAGCTGGTTGTTAAAGAGTCTGGGACCTCGCTCCTCCTTCTCTCACCAGGTAACATTCCTGCATTCCCTTCACATTCCACCATAAGTAAAAGCCCCCTGAGGTCCTGACCAAAAGCAGACACCGGGGCCATGCTTCTTGTCCAACCTGCAGAACCATGAGCCAAATAAACCTCTTTTCTTTATAAATTACCCAGAATCAGGTATTCCTTTATAGTCACACAAAATGAACTAAAATACTTCCTGAAAGGCAGAACTATGTTCTTTTTTTTTCTTCTCCCTTCTCTTCTTCCCCCTCTCCCTCTTTTGATTCCCCCTCTTCCCCTTCCTCCTTCCCTCCTCCTCCTTCTGCTCCTCCTCCTCTTTCTTCTTCTTTTGCTGTGGACATCATTGTCATTTCAATGTGAACTTCCTATGGGCAGAGATGTGGATCTGTTTTATCTGCTGATATATTCTCAGCACCTAAAACAGTACCTGACTGTGGGAGGCCGACAGCGTGAATGGCCCCATCTCACTGTCGCTTCCTGTACCCACACTATGCCTTCTGCCTTGTCACTCATGGTTCCCCTCACTGAAGAGGCCAGTCTTACGGCCCCTTCCCCTTAAATCTGGGTTGGCTTTGTAAAGGAGAAGGCAGCAGAAAGGAAAACTCATCATTCTGAGCCAAGACCTCCAAACTTTACACCTGGCTACTTCCTTTCTCACTCTTCCCCCATCATCATGAGAAACACAAGCCCAGACCAGCCTGTCTGTCCCAGGACATGGATGAGAGACATGGTGACAGAGCCACACTGCTCTGGCCATTCTAGCTGAAGCCATCCACGGTCAGCCAACAGTAGACCCTCAGACATACAAGGGTGGCTAGTCAAGCCAGCAGGATCACCAGCTGACCCACAAACTTGTGAGATAATCTGATGCTTGCTGCTTTGAACCACAAAGTTTTGGGGTAGTTTATTACCTAATGTGATTAGACAACAAGTCACTAATATACTAGCATATCCATATGAATTGATAGCTTCAATCCATTAAATACATACTAACACCAGGTATCTGGGTGAATAATTTATACACATGACAAAGCCTGCTTTAACATGTTGGTATTTTATTCATCATGAAATTCACTGCATTCATTTTGTCCTTTTAAAATATTGAATTAATATATTATTTACCTCAATTACTGATTTTTGGCATCCCCTTAAATTTTGCACCACTCACTCATGTCACATTATTTCTAGCCCTAATGATCACATTTATTCCTATAAAAATAAATCCATCAAAAAAAATTAGGGCCCAGATGAAGCTGGCATAATTTGAGCAACAAAATAAATAATGTAGTATTGGATTATAACTCAAAGCATACAATAAATATCCATGAGTTCTATCACGATGTAAATAAATGATTGCATAAATAAACAGTGTGGAGGAATAAACAAACATCCCATAGAGAAAAATTCCAAATAATTTATGTAGATACTCCTCCCTCAATGAAAGGAAACAAAAATCCCCACACCTCAAATGTGAGCTGCTCATATTGACTTCCTCCCAAAATGCACAGAACGAAGAGGTGGGTGTGGTGTGTGAAGAGCAACTTTACAGCAGAGGAACCTGACAAACACAGCTTCAGGGAGGTGGTCAAGGCCAAGGTTAACAGCGATAGGCATGTCGGTAGTTGGCACCCTTGATATGACATGATGAAAGGGGTACTTTATCTCCACCGTCTTCCTCCCAAAAACATACATCCCTAGTCTAATCAAAACATCAGACAGACACCACTGGATGTATATTCTACAACATACCTGACCAAGATACCTTGACCTTAAAACCATCAAGGTCATTAAAATCAAGGGAAGTAGCAGGGTACCTTGGCTCACACCTGTAATCCCAGCAATTTGGGAAGCTGAGTCCGGAGGATCACTTGAGCCCTGGAGTTCAAGACCAGCCTGGGCAGCATAGTAACATCCTATCTCTACAAAAAATAAAAAATAACCTATGCATGGTAGTGCACGCCTGCCCTCCTGGCTACTTGTAAGGCTGAGGTGGGAGGATCGTTTGAGCCTAGGAGGTGGAGGTTGCAGTGAGCTGTGATGGCACCATTGCACTCCTGCCTGGTTGACAAACTGAGACCCTGTCTCAAAAATTAAGGAAAGTCTGAGAAACCATCACAGTCCAGAGGACCTTAAAAAACATATCAACTCAATGTAATGTTGCGTCCTGGATAGAATCCCAAAACAGAAAGCGGGCATGAGGCAAGAACTAAAGGAATCCTAATAAAGTATGGACTGTAGGTAATAACAATGCATCAATACGGGTCCATTAGATGTGATGAACGTGTCACAGGCGTATAAGATGTTAACAATAGGTAGAGCTGAGTGGGGGTATGAAGGAACTTGCTGCACTGTCTTTGGAACTTTTTGTAAACCTAAAACTATTCTAAAATAAATGGTTTACTAAAACAATAGCAACAACTAAGGCCCAGAGATTAAGTAAATTGCCCCAGGTCACAGAGCTCATAAATGACAAAGCTGGGATTCTAATCCAGGATTGTGTTTAAATCAACACCCTATAGCTCACCCCCCTACACTTATCCACGTGATAAAAGAAGGAAGAGAGAGAGAGAGGGAGAGAGGAGGAGTAGGAGGAAGAAGAAGAGAGGAAGGAAGGAAAGAAGAAA
Source organism: Colobus angolensis palliatus (assembly GCF_000951035.1). NCBI lineage: Eukaryota > Metazoa > Chordata > Mammalia > Primates > Cercopithecidae > Colobus > Colobus angolensis. Next base: position 1,897,759 of record NW_012119043.1, on the reverse strand, counting down.
GGAGGGAGGGAGAGAAATTGACTGCAATATATGTGGGCAGTAAATCCACCGAGAAGGCTGGCCTTCCGCTATTTGATGAAATTGGCCACCTCCAATGCCTTTTGTCTCTTCTCCTCCTAAATGCATATTCAGCAGCTTTAGCTGCACTGTGGGCCTCTCACCCAACTGTGCTCACCCTTGTGCAAACTCCCATGCAATCAATAGCCCACATCCATCATTTTATCTCTACCACTTAGCAAAAGCAAAAACCACTTTGCCAAAGTACCCTCCTCCGGACAAGACGTATCACCCCATTGCCACCGTGTGCATCCATCTTGCATGCAATTGTTTAAGTGGTTTGGGGTCCTTTGATATCAGAGATTTATTTCTGCTTCCCTTACATTTTATTAGGGAAGGTTTATCATCAATATGAAACTTTAATTCCTCTGAAGCCATGGATTAATAGACTCATAAACTTTAATATCTGGTGCTTTACACACTTCATGCAGGATGTACTCAACTCTGTCGGGGAGTGACAACTCAGTCACCCTTCTGGTCTCCCCTACTCTGCAATTCTGAGAAGTCTGGGGACATAGTTACATTCACCTTGATAAAGCATCGCATGGTGGACAGGAAGTTGAATGCTGTAATCAGGCCAACATGGGTTCAAATCCTGGTTTCATCACTCACTAGCTGTGCAGCTCTGGGCTAGTTGCTTTAACTCTCTGATTCTTCTTCTATAAAATGGGGATAAACTGGAACCTACTCAAAAAGTTATTGATTATCATATTGAGGGGAAAGAGGCACAGAGCTGAGGGGTATCTAGAAGGAGCGAGAAGGAAAGAAGGGGAAGGAGGGAAGTAACAGATGATGCTGGTAAAGTGATTAGTGTTGTTCTTCACCATGTTCGGTGTTGAATAAACCATAGCTATTATCTGACTACTCTTGACTTTTTGACAAAGCACAAAATGAATAAATGAGAACTTTTTATATGGCAAGGAAAAATAAAGGCACCCCACCACCACCACCACCATCCCTGCAGAGAAAACAGAGCCCAAAGAGCAGTAACTTCAGCTCCTCTTAGCTTTGCACGTTCCTCTTAGCTTTTGAAAAGACCTCAAACCACAGCTCCAAAGCCAAGTCAAGCATCTGAGTTCCACCAGCCATGCCATTGTTTAAAATGCAGCCACTGCTGCTTCTTGGGGCAAGAATCACCAGTCTGTTCTCGCACAGAAATCTTCAGGGGCCAGGGCCTAGGCTGAGCTCTTTGTAACTTTCTAATTCCTTTGAAGACAATCCGGCAAAACAAACCACACTGTTGTTTTCACAGCCAATTGCATCATGCTGTGACTCTCCCTCCAAAAGACCTCCTCATTTTCAGCAATGACGTAAGTAAAGCAGTAAAGGAAGAATAATAGTCATGTGGATTATACAACGCACAAGTGATTCAGATAATAATAATAACAACTAACCCTTTATAGCAGCAGTTCTCAATCTGGGGATACGTGGCCATAGCTGGAGACACTTCTGGTTGTCATGACAAAGGGGGTGTGATGCCATCTAACGGGTGGAGGCCTGGGAGGCTGCTCAACATCCTGCAGTGCTCAGGACAGCCCCGCCACACGGAATTATGTGGCCCAAGGTGCCAAAAGTTCTGAGGCTGAGACATCTGAGTTTTACTAGGTACCAAGCTTGGTTCCAAGAGCTTTAAATGCAGTAGCTCACAGGCCACCTACAAGCAAAGCCCTGCTATTAACCTACCTTCCAGACTGAATTGCTAACCCTCATTTTTCATCTCCCCCTAAGCCCTAGCCCTCGCCCTGGCCTCGTTCCAGGAAGGGTGCTCTTCCTGGCCCGGTGAGCCTGGACTCAGCCATGTGACTTGCTTTGGCCAATAAAACTGGGTGGGAGTGATGACATGCTGGTTTCAAGACTTGGCTTTGAGAGGCTCCACATGTTTCTGCTCCCCCAGTGCCAACTGCATGAGATCCACAGGCCCCGCCTATCTCCCAAATCCAGATGGATGAGAGACACAAGGAGCAGAGACACCAGGCAGACCCTTGGACCTGCCTTGGACCTATGGACCTATGGACCAGACCTTGGACCTACAGTCAGAGGCAGAGCAGCCCCAGCCAACCCCAGGCAAGATCTGCTGAACCCCACACAACTCGCAGCTGCACCTGTGACAGTAAGTGACGGCTGCTGAAGCCACAGAGGTCTGGGATGTTTCTTCCGCCGCTGTAGCAGAATAGACCTCATTTTAACCATGAGGAAACTGAGGCACAGAGAGGTTAAATAACCAGCCCCAGCTCATAGGTTCAACCTGCATCCATCCTGGGACAGGCCCTGTGCTCAATGCTTTGGGCCCATTCTCCAAAGGAGGCAAAGGAGCACCAGAACGGATGAGCCCGGGGAGGAGGGCGTGGTTCAGCTTTGCACACAGGTGCTCTGGCTCCAAGCCCAGAACTTTTGCCCTGACATCATGTGGCCACGTGCTAAAGCCAAAGGCATTCAAAAACAAGCAAACCTCTTCAAGGGATCCTCCACTCATCTGCGCCAAGCTTCTTGGGCACCATCTGGGACACCCTGCACTCCCTTACTTATATACCCATCACCGAGCCCTGCCAACTTTGCCTCCAAAAGTACTTCCTGGGTCCATCCACTCCCCTGTATATGTGCCCACCTGGCCCTTAACAGTCCATGCCTGGCGCAAGCCCCGAAAGCTCTCCCTCCTCCATCAGCTCTCCTGGCACCCGCTCTTGCCGCTCCAATTCGCTGTCTGCGCGGTGATACCGGAAGTGCCTTCCCTGGAGAACGGCGAGAATTTCTGAGGGCCCCTTACTGCTCTCCGAATAAAAGACAAAGATTCTAACAAAGGCTAACCTCCCTGGGCTGCCTGGGCTGCCGGCCACCTCATCTCACTCCACACTCCCCTTTCTCTCTTTGCTCACGTTGCTAACTACAAGCCAGGCACGGTGCTCCGCACTGGAGACACAACTGTGTGAACACAAATGGCCGAGGCCCCTGTCCTTGGGAAATTTACAGTTAAGGGATGGAGGAGATGGCGGTGGTGGAGGGAGATCGCCAGCTTCTCTTCATTCGCAGGGAGTACCATGGTTCCGGCCAGCTGTGGGACATCCCCCGTCTGCGATTTCACCTGCATGGATCTGCCCCTCTTCCGTCTTTGCCAGTTCATCTCTCCTCAGTCCCCAGGGCTCAATCATATCCCAACACTCCCTGCTCTTGCACCACCCTGCATGTGGGCATCAAAGGACAAATTCCGGCGGGGAGTCGCGTGTCGGGAAGTGGGCGGCTATCTCATGTCTACATCTCACCCTGCGCCTCTGAGACCCAGTTTTCACTCCATGTTATATTTCCAGCACCTGAGACACAGCTAGTGTCCAACATGACTGAGGAAGGGTATAAGTGAGAGGGAAGGAAATCCAGACAACAATAAGACCCTGGAGTTTAAGCGTATCCACTGCTTGAGATGAGTGGGCAAAAACGTGGAGGGTTCCTATGCTGCAGAGATGTGGCAGAACCCCCAGGTAGGTGGTTGCCATAGGAACAGCCTCCGGGTCCACTTGACCATAAGGAATACAATCCCACCACATTCCAGAGGTAATGTCAGCTCTTGACTTCTGCCATCCTGACTGCAGGGACATACTCTGAGCTGGTCCTGTGATCCCAACCTTCTGGGGGTCACAGTCTATGCAATCCCACGTCCCACCTTGGGTGTGGCACTCTGTGCAATCACTCTGTGTAGTCCCCGTCCACCACGTTGGGTGTGGCACTCTGTGCAATCGCTCTGTGTAGTCCCCGTCCACCACGTTGGGTGTGGCACTCTGTGCAATCGCTCTGTGCAGTCCCCGCCACCATCTTGGGTGTGGCACTCTGTGCAATCACTCTATGCAATCCCCCTCCCGACCTTCAGTGTGGGCAGGACCTGTACTTCGCTTTTAATGAATAGAACATAGCAACGTGTTCTATTCATGTCCACATGAAGGTTGCAGCATCTACCTTGCTAGGAGACTCTGTCTCTCTCTCACCCTTGCTGCTGCCTGGGATGAAACAAGTGGTCACATTGGAGTGGGGAGATACAGGTAGTTGGCAAGGAGCTAAGGGTGTCCTCTGAGCAGTCTTAGCAGATCTCAGACTTACAGACACAAAGGACTGCATCCACCCAGATGAGCCTCAGACAAGACCCTCGCCCTGGCCAATGCCAGGATTGCAGTCTGTGAGACTTGGAAGCAGACGATGCAGCTAAACCATGCCCAGACCCCCAGCAGTTTACTATGAAACTTTACTATGTTGTATTAAGCTGCCAAGTTTGTATACTATTGTTCCATAGCAATAGAAAACTAGCATGTCAGAGGGGCCAGGGACTGTCCATGGGGGTGTCCCTTCTACTTTCTTCCCCACGCCTGATGGGACACCTTGCTCATGGGTCAATGCCATGTGAGCTTCCCAGGGCTGCCACAACAAATCACCCCAAACCAGATGGCCTAAAACAACACGCCCGCATTCTCATGCTGGAGGGCAGAAGTCTAAGACGGAAGTGTTAGCAGGGCCACACTCCCTCTGAAGTCCCTAGGAAGAGCCCTTCCTTGCCTTTTCCCAGCTTTTGGTGATTCCAGCAGTCCTTGGGTTTCACTGGCTTGTGGCTGCACCTCTCCAACCTCCGCCTCTGTCTTCACGTGGCCTTCTTCCTCTGCACACGTCTGTATCCAAAGTTCGTCTTTTTATAAGGATACCAGTCATTGGATTAAGACCCACCCCACTCCAGTACGACCCCATCTTAACTGGATTATACAGCAAAGACTCTAATTCCAAACAAGGTCATATTCACAGGCACGAAGGGTTAGGACTTCAACATATCTTGGGGTGGGACACAATTCTACCCACAACAGATGCTGTCTTCAGACCCAGAAAACAGAGCATGTGGCTCTCTGCCAATTCCAGCCCACTGGGAAGCTGCCTGCTCTCTCCCATTCCCGCACCAACCCCCATTCATGCACCACATGTTTTCTGAACACTTACATGTGCCACCCACTGACGGAGAAACTGGGGGGAACAAAGCCAAGACAATCCCTACTTGCATGGAGCTTCCATTCTGCTTGGGGAGCAGTGACAGAAAATCAACAGCCGCAAATAAAGAAAACCATCTACAATTATGGCAAATGGTATAACAATAGCAACAGCAGTAATGACAGTCATGGTGGCCGCAGCAGTTGGTGTTGCTTATTCGGTGCCAGGCATCATTCTGATTCACGCACCCGAATTTGTTTTCTTCATCCTCACCATAACCCTACAAAGTAGTCACTTACCAACCTCACTTTACAGGCAGGGAAACTGAGGCACAGAGAGCCTGCACACAACCAACAGCAGAGCCTGGATTTGAACCCAGGCAGCCAAGCTCCAGGGGTCCATTATGAAGAAAACAAAAAGGTGGACAGCAGAATAGGCTTCTAGATCTGGTGGTCTCTGAGAGGGGGCTTTTGAGTCAAGACTTGAAGAAAGCGTAGTAGGGGGGACTCCAGATTGGAGCGGGTGGAGGGGGAAATGCAAATGGAGGGTATCAAAATGCTAAAAGGATCTATAGTTGGAGAAGAGTTGAGACCCCACTGCCAAGGTGGGAAGCTGCTGAAGTATCCAGTGGTTGTGCCCAACAGAGCAGACCGGGGCAACTTTCAACATTTCAAGAAAGAAGGGGTCTTGGAGACCAAGATGTCCCCGGGGAAGCTGTAACACACACTTCACTGCCTTCTCTGTGGCGTCATCTCCAATGTATAGCCCCCCTCGCTGTGCTCAGGCCAGCCCCACTGCCTAGGGTGATTAATAGGTTTAATTTATCATTAACTTCCATGGAGCTGAGCTAGGCTGGCTGTGCCTCCAGAACAGTGTGTGGGCAGCTGCAGGGTGAGCAGAAGCCTTTGTGTACTTATTTATATTCATTTTGCACTGGGGACATTCCTAATTTGTTTGTTTTTCTCTGGTCTGGGTTCACGTACCTGAACTTGGAAGGCTGGGACTAGACCAAGAAAGGATGGGGGTTTAGAGTCCATGGAGTCAGAGAAGGACAGAGAGGGAGAGAAAGGACAGAGGACAACCTCTGAGGAGCTATCCCCGACCTGCGTCTCTGTGCCTGCAGGCTGCCGAGCATCCTGTTCTCCCAGATGTGGCTGGAGCAAGTTGCTGGTGCAGGCACAGTGCTCAGTGCTGGGGTAGGAGAGGTGGGAGGACATTGGGAGTCCTGCCTTCAAAAAGTTCCTGGAACACTGTGAAGACAGGCACATTAATGATTTCAAAGCCAGCTTGGCAGACCAGCAGGAGGAGGTGTGTGAGGCAGTGTGGGCTCAAAGGCAAGCAAAGGGTTCCTCATTTCTGGTGAGGTTTCAGGGTCCAGGACTCTGAGAGATATCCTGAAATTCAGGCATCATCTTTCCTCCTTCCCTAACTGGAAGATACACAATCTGGGTCAATGAGGGACGGGAAGATAAGAAAAAGTCTCTAGCAGAGAGATTTAGAGCAGGGATGGAAGGGTGACAGTGTGCTCTGTTTGCTGGTAGAAACGTCATGGCAGGGTGGGGCTTCACCCCTCCAGATACACATGCAGACCACGGTCTAGGGAGAAGGCACCAGAGAGCTGCAAGGGGTATCCCCAAGCAGGCCCCCAAAAGCCGTGGACTTCACCAGTGTGGCAGAATGGGTCTCCCTTCCCTCTCCCGCTTCCTGGACAACGTAAGATGGTATCTTTTGTCGTGCAGTTCAAGGCTGGAAAGGAGAGACATCCTCTGTATGTGGTAAGACACCACCACTCACCCAGGGAAGACAGTGCCTGATGTAGTTGCAGGTAAACTCCTCCCAAAAACCAGACCACTGTGAGGGGTAAGAGGGGCTGCAGGAGACAGGGCTTCCGGTGGGACGCTCTGCCCACCCACATAGGGCACCCCTGGAATCTCAGGCTGCAAATGTTGCTCAAACACTAAAACCACCCCAATTCTCTACCACCCTATAAAAATGCGTAGCTGGAGTCTAAGCATGAGATAGAACAAACTCTGGGATTCTAGGAGCAGCAATAGAAGCAGAATAAGATGACAGGCACCAAGCAGGGAAAATGCAGGCTTTGGTTCAATGGTTTCTGCCACCCGCAGTTCAGGGTTATCCCAACGCCCCCTGGGTTAAGCACAGAGGTGGAAATTCCAGGTTTTAACTAGAGGATAAGAGGGGCAGGAAGAGGTCATACAAGAGGTTTATGCAGCCTACAATGTCAAGCTCTCATTGCTTGCTTTCCTAACAGCTTTATTGGGTTATAACTCATACACTGCACAATTCCTCCACTGAAAGTGCACGTCTCAGTGGTGTTTGGTACATCCACAGGGCTGTGCAACCAGTGCCTCGACCTGCTTTAGAACACGTTCATCACTCCCCAAAGAAACCTGCACCCTTAAGCTATCACCTCCCTAACCCATCATCCCTAGTCCCTAGGGCAACCACTGATTCACTGTCTCTAGGATTCACTGTTTGTCTCTACGGATTTGCCTAGTCTGGAAATTTCCTGGAATGACGTCCTGCCTTCTCCACAGGGGTCAGCGAACACTCATGCCAGCTCCAACCTCACCGCTCATGCCCAGTTAGTCCCTTGGTCCTGCCAAACCTCATATCCTCCTCTGAAGGTAGGGCTGGTGAGGGTTCCTTACCCACAGAGCTGCAGGGAGGGTTATGGAAGTTAATGCCTACCATGGTGTCTGGCGTCTAGCAAATGCTCAGCAAACGGTAGACAGTGCATCTGCTCTTGTGTCTTTGTGCCTGGTTTACTTGCTGGGAGCCAAACCGGGCCCTCCCTTTTGACAATAGATAATAGACAAGACAACCCACCAGGCACGTGGAAGGCGTCAGCAGAGCCTATCTGTGAACGGAGGTATTTTTATGATCGTGCGTGTGTGGACAGTGACTGGCTCAGCTCTTGGTCAGAAAGGTCAATGCCATTGGCCCTACTGCAGGAAACTGCCTCTCAGTGGCCTGAAGACAAAAGCCCCAGGCTTCCTTGTTATCCAGGAGCCTGGGCCAGGCTGGGCAAGCATTTCAGAGCCAAGTCCGAGGCCCAGCATGCTCCTGGCAGGCCCTGCCTCAAAGTTGGCAGCTGTCGAGTCCGGGGAGGCTGCCTGCTCTGTGCTCTGGGCTCTGAGGGACCAGGGAGTGGGTAGGAATAATCAGGTTACATGCTCCAGGGGTGCTGCTGCTCTTGGCAGAGCCTTAAATCGAGTTTGAAATGAGTAATCCTGAGCCAGGCTGCTTGTGCTGTGAGCAATGAGGCTGGATGGCAAGATCCTCCCGCTCCGAGCCATCACCCTCTGGAGACGCTGCCCCAGATGAAAGGAAGGGGCTGGAGGGGCCCCAAACCAGTCCCCTAGAGACAAAGAGTAAGCCAGCTCTCCTCCCTGTGAGGGGAAGAGGGGCATGGCTGAGCCTCAGCAAAGAAGAAAGGAGGCTATTTACAAGAACTGTCCAGAACAGGCAAATCTGTAGAGATAGAAAGTAGGTAAGTATTTGTCAGGGGCTGGGAGGACCAGAGAATAGGGGTTTGACAGCTTCAGAATAGGGAGTTTCTTTAGGGAGGTGATGAAAATGTTCTAAAAGTGACGGTGGTGATGGTTGCACAACTCTGAATATACTTAAAACCATTGTCTTGGCCGTGCGTGGTGGCTCATGCCTGTAATACTAGTATTTTGGGAGGCCGAGGCAGATGGATCACTTGAGGTCAGGAGTTCGAGACCAACCTGGCCAACACGGGGAAACCTCATCTCTACTAAAAATACAAAAAGTAGCCTGGCGTAGTGGCCCGCACCTATAGTCCCAGATACTTAGGAGGCTAAGGCACAAGAATCGCTTGAACCTGGGAGGTGGAGGCTACAGTGAGCCACGATCGCACCACTGCACTCCAGCCTGGATGACAGAGCAAGACTCTATCTCAAAAAACAAAAAACAAACAAACAAAATAATCATTGTCTTGTACACTTGAAATGGATGAATTATATGGTGTGTGAGTTATATCTCCGTAAATCTGTTCCAAAAGCAAGAGGGGTAGGGGAGATTCAGGAGTGGCGGACAGTGGTGAAATGACTTCCCACAGGTACAACTCTGTCCACAGAACCAGAAGTCCTCTTGGATCTTCCTATAGGAACAAAAATAAGTGCAAAGATGCATGGCGTACTTCACAGAGGAGGACACTCTGGCACAGAGAGGTTAATTCTCTTGCCGGAAGTTACACAGCAGTCAATGGCAGAACTGGGGCTCCACCCTGGGTGTGTGGTTCCAGAGCCTGCACCCTTCTCTCCTGTGCCCTATTGCCCCAGTTGAAGTGCAGCTTCCACACTTGCATGGGCATCTGAAAAGCACCAGGGAAGAAAGGGGAAATATTTTAGGAGAGATGTGTATTGGACACACGTCTAAATAGAGCGATCCAGGCAGTTGTTGTAGCAAGATCAGAACTTCCTCTGTAGAGGGAGTCCATCTTTCCCGGAACTGTATTGCTCAAGGTCTCAATCAGAATTGCTCCTGTGCCCTGGTCTCCCAGCCCTGGCTATTTCTCAGGGTCCCCTGAGGCAGGGAAGAGTATGGAACTGACAGGAGACGGTCTGATAAAGATCCAGCCCTCAGGGGCAGGCTCTGGTGCACTGCAGTCTCCACAGACATCTGCAGAGAGACTATAATTCAATAGAGGATTCTGTTAATATGGTTGCTGCCTGTTCTAACCCCTTCGACTCCCATCCTAACCACTGCAGAGATAACAGAGGCTGGAGGCACCTGGGGCCTGACTGCATTTTCTCCCCTCTCGCTGCCCTGCAAAGATGGACTTTGTCAGGCTTCTGCTGCCACCTACAGTAACAGCAACAAAAGGCAGGTCTCCAGCCAGACCCAGAGAAGCAGAGCAGGTAGCTTCCAGGAGTACGGAACAGGGACACTAGGGGCCAGAGCCTGAGGTCTGACCTCCATGTCCACCCCCTGACGCTCAGGCAGGCTGAGGAAGAATGGTCAGGAGCCTTCTCCACGTCCCACCCCTAGACTGTCCCCATCCACTGGGACATACCAGCACAGAAGTCACACAGGGACAGGAAGACTAGCTCTCCGTTTCATGGGGTGCACGGCATCCCTGTCGCTCTTCCTAAAGATTCACTGAGGATATTCTAATCCCTCTGCCCATGGCGGCTGCCTCCACGCCATGTCATTCACCCCCTACTCTAGGAAGCCTCTCTTACTCCTTTCCCTAGTTTAGCTAACCCTACAACCACTCTGCTGGCCACAATGGTCACTCTAAATTGTAGCTACTTACCTGTCTGTCTCCTCAGTAATAATAACAATTAATAATAAACATCATCATAATGATAGTAAGCTGGGCACGGTGGCTCATGCCTGTAATCCCAGCACTTTGGGAGGCCAAGGTAGGAGGATCACTTGAGGCCAGGAGTTCGAGACCAGCCCGGGCAACATAGCAAGACCCCATCTCTACAAAACAAAAAAAATTAAAAATTAGCTTGGCATGATAACAAATGCCTGTAGTCCCAGCATGTACTGCGAGGGTGAAGCAAGAGGATCACTTGAGCCCAGGAGTTTGAGGGTGCAGGGAGCTGTGACCCCGCCACTACACTCCAGCCTGGGTGACAAAGCAAGATCCTGTCTCTAAAATAATAATAGTAATCATGATATTAACATTCACTGGGCACTACCCACACCCCATGAACTGTGTCTAGAGATTTGACGGAATCCACTCATTTAATATTTGAGCAACTTAGGAGGAAGATGCTATCATTGCCTTCATTTAACAGAGGAGAAAAACAAGACCCTGAAAGGTTAAAGTAATTTAGCCAAAGCCAGCCTGGGATTTGAATCCAGCCCAGCTGCCTCCAGAGACAAACCCTCTTTCCCTAGGATTCAGCCTGCTCCCCACCACCCCTCACCAAGCCTTCCACTAGATGGACAGGGCGACCGCACAGTTTGTCTGCTATTCATTCATTTAGGAATGTGGGAGCCTGCTTGGCTGGGGAATGGATAATTGATAATTATATTTTCTTTCTTTTTTTTTTTTTTTTTTTGAGATGGAGTCTCATTCTGTCGCCCAGGCTGGAATGTAGTACAATCTCAGCTCACTGCAACCTCTGCCTCCCGAGTTCAATTGATTCTCTTGTCTCAACCTCCCTAGTAGCTGGGATTACAGGGACCCACCACCACACCCAGCTAATTTTTTTGTATTTTAGTAGAGACGGAGTTTTGCCATGTTGGCCAGGCTGGTCTCGAACTCCTGACCTCAGGTGACCTGCCCCTCCTTGGCCTCCCAAAGTACTGGGATTACAGGGGTGAACCACTGCACCCGGCCATGTTTTCTTTTTTAAGGCTCATGGAATGTTGAAAGTCATTGCTGTAAAACTTCAAAAATTATTATGCCTGGCCATGAAGAGGCATCACTGGGCTTAACTTCTCCCAGCCATAATTCCTTGTCTTTACAGGATATTTCTCTGGGGTTTGGGGTCTATGTGAGGTAGACTGGAGTAAAAACTATAATCCAAAAGGCAGTTTGTAAGTGCAGGATGAAAGCTGGGAGACCAGTTAGCCGCTGAGCCAACTGTGTGGTGAAGTTGCCATGCAAAGAGCTTATGGAATTACAGGCTGCACTAAGAAAAGATGATGAGACACTTTGCCCATGGGACCATATCTGGAGCATTCAAGAGTGGGACCTGCACACTGAGGCTGCCAGCTGAGGAGGGTGTGTCTGGATAGAGTGACCAGGGTTGAGAGAGAATTCTAGGTCCTGACATAGCTGATGGGAGAGACGGAAAGAGCTTGGGGGTTTAGCAGCTGCATATAAACATTTGAAAGGCTGATACTTGGCCAGGCATGGTGGCTCACACCTGTAATCCCAACACTTTGGGAGGTGGAGGTGGGAGGATTGCATGAGTCCAGGAGTTCAAGACAGCCTGGGCAACATAAGGAGACCTCACCTCTACAAAAAAATGAAAGAATTAGCCAGGCATGGTAGCGCATGCCTGTAGTCTCAGCTACTTGTGTGGCTGAGGTGGAAGGATCACTTGAATTCAGCAGGTTGAGGCTGCACTGAGCCGTGATTGTGCCACTGCATTCCAGCCTGGGCAAACACAAACAAACAAACAGAGAAGAGAAGGGAAGGGAAGAGAAGGGAGAAGGGAGAAGGGAGGAGGGAGGAGAGAGGAGAGAGAAGAGAGAAGACAAGAGAGAGGAGAAAAGAGAGAAGAGAAAAGAGAAACAAGAAAAGAAAAGAGAAAAAAGAAAAGAACAAGCAAGCAGGAAGGCTGATAATTAGGAGAGAGTAGACCTCATGGATTTGCATGGATCACAGGTCTAGGCAAATGTGAGAATGGGAGGAAGGAAGAGAGAAACAGTGAAATGCCTCAAACGCAGTAGATACAGAATAATTATCTGCTGAATAAAAGAATCAAATGTTGAGTGACCATCAGGAGTGTGGATTTTGGAGTCAGAAAAACCTGGGCTTGGCTGGGTGTGGTGGCTCATGCCTGTAATCCCCGCACTTTGGGAGGCCGAGGCAGGTGGATCACCTGATGTCAGGAGTTCAAGACCAGCCTGGCCAACACGGTGAAACCCCCTTTCTACTGAAAACACAAACATTAGCCGGGCATGGTGGCAGGCATCTGTAATCCCAGCTACTCAGGAGACTGACACAGGAGAATGGCTTGAACCTAGGAGGCGCAGACTGCAGTGAGCCTAGATCACGCCACTGCATTCCAGCCTGGGCGAAAGAGCGAGACAGTCTCAAAAAAAATAACAACAACAACAACAAAGGAAAAGAAAAACCCGGGCTTAAATCTTACAATATTATAATGGTGGGGCCTTGGTCAAGTGATGTAGTCTCTCTAAGCCTCTGCTTGTCCATCTCTCAAGTGAGGCTGAAAGAACAGGTAAAGAGTTGACGTTCACACTGGGACCTGAAAGGTGGGTCCGGACTGGCGACCAGAAAGGAGACAGGAATCCGAGACCTGGGCGGGGAGAGTGCTACCAACAGGGCAGCAAGGGAATGTCACCTGTGCCAGGACAGGCTGACCAGCCACGCTACAAAAGTCAGTCATTCCTCTGGGACTTTCTACCCAAAATAAGACAGATACTTGAGCGTCTCTTCCACGGACAGCTTGGGACCCAAGCACTGAGACATTACAAACATGAAATACGGCCAGGTTCTACCCTCAGAGCTTATGACCTAGAACAGAAGAGGAACCAAAAGCTGAGGGAAAGGGGAGAAATGGAAAACCAGAGCCGGCATTGCCAGCCAGCATCAGCACTACCTGGAGCACTTGTGCATATTCAGATCCCAGGCCCTACTGAAGACCCACGAGCCAGAATTCCTAGAGGGTGGGGTTCCAGAATCCACACCTTATCAAGCTGCCCTGGAGCCACTCACACACCCACAATGAGAGCCTGACTCAGCACCTCTGAGAAGGAAGAACTCGCAGACCCACGATGGCCAAAGGCCTCACAGAGGACAGATTCTGGTGCCAAGCCCGGGGACATATGGATGATAACAGGTGGGGAGGGAGTGATGGGTGCAAAGCATGAAGGCCCAGAGGCAAAAACATAATTGCCAGATAATGTACAGTATACACGCCGCAACTGCCTATCAGAGAATGTCTGCTGGGAAATAAGAGATCAGATTGATGTGTGAGTATCCATCTCTCAAATGCATCTGCTTCTCCCCATCTTCTCTCCCGGTAACCTGGCCTGAGATACCATCTTCTCCTGCCTAAACAACAGCCACGGCCTCCTAAAACATCTCCCCAGTGCCACGCACACCCCTCTCCTCCCACCACCCTTTATTCTCCTTGCAGCAGGCAGTGTGATCTTCCAGAAACAAAAATCAAAGATACTAAACAAGAACACCCACCATCACTACTACTGCCAATTAGAATTTCCCCAAGTTTTGTTCTTAGATGCCTGTAATCCCAGCACTTTAGGAGGGTGAGGCGGGTAGATAACTTGAGTTCAGGAGTTTGAGATCAGCCTGGCACCAACATGGTGAAACCCTGTCTCTATCAAAAACACAAAAAATTAGCCGGTGTGGTACTGTGTGCTTGTAATCCAAGCTACTTGGGAAGCTGAAGCAGGAGAATTACTTGAACATGGGAGGCAGAGGTTGCAGTGAGCCGAGATCCCGCCATTGCACTCCAGCCTGGGCAACAAGAGCAACAACACTGTCTCAAAAAAAAAGAGAATAAAAATTCAATCTCCTTAATAAGACCTTCAGTGACCTCCAGGGTCTGGCCTCTGCCCCCTCTCCCTCAAGCTCACTCACTCCAGCCACTCTGGAATATTCTCTATTCCTTGAAAATGACAGCTTTCCCCATCTTCCAGCCTTCCAGCACAGGTTTTTCCTTCTGCCTGAAATTTTCTTTCCCCCATCTCTCTTTGGCAAGCTCTTCCTCATCTTTCAGGTATCCACTCCAAAGCCACCTCCTCAGAGGCACCAACTACCTAAAGCATCCTCCCTGCAGGCCTTTGATTTCATCACTTTGTTATTCTTGGGGACAATTATCAGAATCTGTAAACTCTTTTTTTGTTTTGAAACAGAATTTCGCTCTGCTGCCCAGGCTGGAGTGCAGTGGTACAATCTCAGCTCACTGCAACCTCCGCCTCCTGGGCTCAAGGGATTCTCCTTCCTCAGCCTCCCAAGTAGCTGAGATTACAGGTGTGTGCCACCACGCCCAGCTATTTTTGTTGTTGTTGTTGTTGTTGTATTTTTAGTAGAGATGGGGGTTTCACCATGTTGGCCAGGCTGGTCTTGAACTCCTGACCTCAGGTGATCCACCCATCTCTCAGCCTCCCAAAGTGCTGGGATTACAGGCATGAGCCACCGTACCTGGCCAGAAGCTGTAAACTTTCTCTTGGCTGTAAGTGCTTCTTTCTTGTCTCTCTGGGTCACTGTTGAATACATATCATATAGTCAAGGCTCAACAAGCATTTTCTGAACCCATAAAAGGTGCATCTGTTGCATGAGGCCTTGAAGGCTGAGCTAAAGAGTAGAGAGATTCACCGAGAACTTCACAGCAGGGCAATACCCAGCATGATGAGAGAAGTGCTTGTGTTATCTCAGAAAAAAAAAATCCCAAAGGCTTTCAAAGATAATAATAGCAAAGTAAATTTCAAGAGTGGATCTAAATTCACCAACCCCGGTGAAAGCTGAAAATTACCATCCCAGCTGGTGGAAATGTCAATTCAAACTTCGTTTATAAAACCATTTCAGGCTCTGATTGCTAAATTATTATTTCATATGAGAAGGAGCATTGTTTGGATAAAAAACGATGGTGAAAGTAAAAAAAAAAAAAATTCAATTTACTCAACATCCCCCTTGCTGGGAAAAAAAAAAAATTAACACTAAAAGTTACGCCAGATAATTGCAGATATAAATATCACTTAGTGCAGATGTTGTGTATAAAATGTAATTATTACTCATGGAAAATCAATGGTGGCAAATGATAAAATCCATGATTGGAGTCTTTCTACTGAGCAGAAATGTATTAGCGCTTGGACTGTGGTTTATGCACTTTTTAATTGGAAATGATCTCTAACTAGAAATGGATCTCGACACAGGGATGAAGCAGCTGATTGCAAATAAAGATGTAATAAAAGCCAAACTCTCTGGAAATGCAGGGAGTTCAGTACAGAAACTGTTTCCCCATCCCATCCCAAACGCGTCTCCGTATCACTTTCCCTTGTTTATTGGGCGTTTGCCTGCTATGATCCAGCCCTGTGGCCGACAGCTGTGACTGAGAGCAAAAGGCATGCTTCTTCCTAAATGATGCCTGCTAACAAGTGAGTAAGTGTGATAACCACAGAGTGTGACAGAGAGATGAGGAAAGACGATGTGACCAGAGAGGCCACAGCAGATGGAAAAGGCCTCTCTGAGATGGACACAATCTAGATGAAGCTGAATGGTGAAAAGGAGCCAGCCATGGAAAAATGGGGAGAGAATAGGCAAAGGCTTGTTATGGTACAGGAGGGCTAGCAGAGGTCCCCAAATGCCAGTGGGACCTTGACCCCAGCCAACGTCCAGGCTCTTGACACCAGCATGAGAAGAAATTCAGAAAATAGTGACAGTACAGAGATTTATTGCAAAGGGAATAGTATGCACTCAAGAAAAGGGAGTGGAGGTTCACTCAAGAGAGATGAGCTCAGTGGGGTTTGCGGCTTCCATCTTAATGGGTTTCTTTCCTTCTTTTCTTTTTTTTTGAGACAGAGTCTCATACTGTCGCCTAAACTGGAGTGTGGTGGCACGATGTTGGCTCACTGCAACCTCCACCTCCTGGGTTCAAGTGATTCTTCTGCCTCAGCCTCCCAAATAAGTGAGATTACAGGCACCTACCACCATGCTGAACTAATTTTTGTATTTTTGGTAGAGATGGAGTTTCACCATGTTGGCCAGGATGGCCTCAAACTCCTGACCTCAGGTGATCTGCCCACCTCAGCCTCCCACAGTGCTGGGATTACAGGCGTGTGCCACTACACTCAGCCCTTAATGGGTTTATTTAACCAAGGGATGGAAGAGTCATGAAGATGCCTGGAAAAAAGGTGAAGATTTCTCAGAATTGTGGTGCCACCCATATTAATAACAGATATGGGTATTTCCAGATCTGTCCTGGCACTGATAGGTGTGTGGTTTAGGATGTTAATGAGTATATCATGAGGTCGTGCCCAAGACCTAGGTCAAATCCAGCACCATGTTGAGCCCAGTTGCTCTTAGCCAGCTTGGCCCACACTCCAGTTTTCAGGGTCTTGTCAGCTGCTAGCTTATGCAGCTATTTTGGCAGTTTCCTGTTGGCTAGTTGATATGGTTTGGCTCTGTGTTCTCACCAAAATCTCATGTTGAACTGTGATTCCAACTGTTGGAGGTGGGGCCTGGTAGGAGGTGATCGCATGATGGGGCTGAATATCCCCTTTGCTGTTATCATGACAGTGAGCAAGTTCTCCCGAGATCTGGCTGTTCAAAAGCGTGTAGCACGTCCTGGCTCAGTCTCTCTCTCTCCTGCTCTGCCATGTGAAGATGTGCCTGCTTCCCCTTCGTCTTCCACCATGCCCACAAGTTTCCTGAGGCCTCTTCAACCATGCACAGCCTGCAAAACTGTGAGTCAATTAAACCTCTTTTCTCCATAAATTACCCAGTCTGAGGTATGTCTTTCATAGCAATATGAGAAGGAACTAATACACGTCATGTACAACTGATGCCTGGGATTTCTATTCTCCTGTGACCACCATGTGTGATTCCTGTCTCAGTTACAGATGCCAAAAGATACTCTAGAAGGTTTGGAACATAAAAGGAAGCAGTGAACAGGGGTCCACTGAGGATCATATTTGCTTTTGGGCCTTTCAATCATCTTGATCATTTTCATCTCTGAGGGTCCCTCAGTTGATCCACCCCAGATGCCCAGGCAGCGAAAGCTATTAAGCATCTGATTCCAAATGGACCACCATCTGGTTGGTTTTCACTCTAATCCCTGTTTCTAGTCTTCAGTAACCCGACAGTGCCATGCAAACCTGCCCACAAACTGCCAAGCACATATGCCTCCTCTGCCATCAGCCCACAGGCTCCAGGAACACCTGCCTCCAGGAGACCTTGTGGGAAAGGGCAGTGAACAGCTAAGACCTCCCCTTTGCTCCAAGACCTCCCTCATCCTTGGATCACAGTGCCTGCCTTCAGCTTTTCAAAGCAGGGGCTCAGACACAGACCCAAGGTCCATCAGTGCCCCCAGAGTAATTCATCATTGCCAAATTCCGCGCATGTGCGAAAGAAAGCCATGATGCATCTCACTCTTATTTAGTGTTCTCGTTCTTTCCCTGACACATGCAGGTCAGAGTCTGACAACTCTCCTTTGACACACAAGTCTAGCGTCTGGCTCAAGGTCACATATGCTGCAGATTCTAGAGGCAAGACTGAAATCCAAACGTCTAGACTTTGGGAATAAGGTTTCTGGATGAGGACAGTGTCCGCCAATGAGACATCATAGAGCTGTCTGGGAAGAAAGCATATTAAGAATTCAGACTCAGTTTCCTCCTGGAGCTGACAGGGATTCATAAGAACAAAGCAGAAAGGAACACCCCGTCATTGAAATGGGACCCCACCTCCTGCTCCATTAAGTAAATCACCTCATGAATCTTCACGAAGCCCCACAACAAGGCTGTTTATCTTTGCCCTTCTGAAATCTATTTTCTATCCTTTTTGTTTTGTTTTTCCTTTCCTCTTTCATTGCCTGCTTTGAGACAGCTACAAATGAGACAGGGTGATTAATTTCATATTTTGGCTACCGTTGCAGAAACACCTTCCCTCCAACGCCGGTACAAAAAGGAAAGATTTAATCAGTCTCCAGTGTGGTTGCCTTGTACGTTCGAGGTCTCTGATGGGAAGCGAAGATGAAGTTTTCAAACATTAAACTTTAATGAGCAAAGCAAGCAAGCATATTGCTGCGTCAACACTCGGCTTGGCCTCACTGGGGAGAATCCCAGGCTATTCCATCAATCTCACCAGATCGGTATTGTCATTCACTCTCAGCTCTTATTACATTTGCCCATGATAAGTGTGTATGGAAAATATTGTCCCATCAATCAGCACCAGGGTAAACCAGTGAGGGCAGGGACTTTGCAAAGTTTTGCGAGGCTGATGGAGGCAGGGTACTTTGTGCTTCAAGGTGGAAGTTGATTCTTTCTATTTCCAACTCATTATACCTTAGATCTCAGGTAGGCCTTTTTCACAGGAGGAGGAAACACGCAGAGGGTAGGGAGGGATTGTCTTAAAGATTAAGATCAGGGCAATAGACAAACATGGTGGCTCATAGGACTTTGGGAGGCCAAGGTGGGAGGGGTGCTTGAGGCCAGGAGTTCAAAACCAGCCTGAGCAACACAGCAAGATCCCATCTCTACAAAAAATAATAAACAATAATAAAAATGAAAATAAGTAAATAAAAAATATCAGGGCAAAAATGAAAGCCATGTCTTGGGGATCCGAGTTTCAAGAACCATCTAAGCAAGGTATCAACATACTTCTTCTGTAAAGGGCTATACAGTCTCTGCCACATCTTCTCAGCTCTGCTACCATAATGCGAAAGAAGTCGCAGACAATATGTAAGTGAATGTACATAGCTGCATTTAGATCAAGCGTCATTTAGGAAGACAGGCAGTGGACCAGATGTGGCCCATGGGCCATAGTTTGCCAAACCTTGATGTAGGCTCTAGGGTCAAAAGAAGTGAACAGGATCCCACGGCAACTAGGAAGAACATCAAAATCAGATTTCCTCTCACACAGAGATAATTGCTAGAAGGTAAGAAGAAAAGTGCCAAGTCCCTGCACTGGTGATGGTTTAATGGTTTAGAACACTAAATAAGAGTGAGATGTTCATGACTTTATCTCACACATGCATGGAATTTGGCAATGATGAACTACTTTGGGGGCACTGATGGATCTTGGGTCTGAGTCGGAGCCCCTGCTTTGGAAAGCTGAAGACAAGCACTGTGGTAGATGTCATTTCATCCAAACCACTCACCCACTAAACCAATGCAGCATAGATAAGTCCTTCTGGCCACAGGACCTTTGTACACACCGTACCACCTCTGCTTAAAATGTTCTGTCCCACCTTCTCTCCATTAAACCCTCTTCGTCTTCAGGTCTTAGCTCACAGACTACATCCTCCAGGGATAAACACATCCTGTACTCTGCTTTTATTGCACTCATCACAGTTTGTGATTGTGTCTTCGCATCTCAGACTCTCTCCCCTCATTCAACTGCAAACTCCTTGAGAGCACACCTAAGCCGGGTACCATGGAGCACGGACCTGGTGTGTAGGAAATACTAAGTGAATATGCATTAAATAAATAGGCCTGAAAGTTGTTCACTAGAATTGGGAAAAACAGGTACCTGTGACCTGTGGTTTTCCTCTCATCAGCAAATACTTATTGAACAGCCTCTGTATCTGCAGAGAGAGGAGTAGGTAGTTCAGGGTTCTTACACTTTGAGCATGCACCAGCATGTCCTGGAGGGCTTGCTGACCCACAGATTCCCAGGCCCCAGCCCTGGTGTTTCTGACTCAGTAGGTCTCGGACAGAGCCCGAGAGTGTGCAGTTCCAACAAGCTCCTAGGCAATGCTGATACTGCTGGTCTGGGGCCTACACTCTGCAATTCTCAACCCTGGCCACGCATTAGACTCACTGCAGAGACTTTAAAAATACCAGTGTCTGGGGCCCACCCCAGACCAACTTACATCAGGTTTTCTGAGGATGTGAGACCTGGACATTGTTGTATGTTTGTCTGTTGTTACATGCTGCTGCTGTTTTGTTGTTTAAAGCTCCCTGAGTGATTCTAATGCGCAGCTAGGCTTGAGAACAATTGAGTTAAAAGATGTTTCTAACGCAAGAGCTGTCTTTAGGGGTCAGGCTCCAGCACTGGCTTGGCCCACAGAAGCAGTCTAAGAACATTCTGGGGTATCCAACGCAAAGTCTAGCTCATGGCTGCTGGGCCAGCTCCTGGTGCACATTTGAAAGGCACATGAACAGGACGTAAAAATCACTGAGGAGTCATCAGCGTTACCGTGCACAGCAGTTGTGAATCTATTTTGATTGCTGTAAGAATCCCGTTGTATAAATATTCTACAATATATTTACCCATTCTCCTGTTGATGGACATTTGGGGCTATTACAAGCAGTGCTGCTATAAAATTCTAGTACATAACACTTGGTGAACATATATATGCATGTCTTGTCGTCAAAGGAAGCCAGATAGAAAAGAATACACACTACTGTGCAATTCCACTGATAGGAAGTTCCAAACAGGCAAAATTAACCTTTGGCCATAAAAGTCAGGTGGTGCTTGGGAGGGTGGGTGCTGAGTCGCGAGGTGGGTGGTTCGGGGTGGCTGGTAATATTCCAGTTCTTCATGTGGATGCTGGCATCTTAGATGTGCTCACACTGTGACAATTCATCCAGCTGTACTCTTGTGGTTGATTGCTTTTTTGTATGTTTATTATATAGTCACACGCCATGTAACGATGTTTCGGCCGATGACAGACTGCATACATGACGGTGGTCCCGTAAGATTATAATGGAGCACGTACAGAAACCTGATATATGGAATTTGATACTGGCATTGCAGATCAATATCGGCGAGAAGACTGAGATTCAGTAATAGCGTTAGGACATTTGGTTTTCTATACGGAAAAAATATATATAAATAAATGTATATACATTATCTAGGTTTGTGTAAGTACGCTCCAGGAGGTTCACACAATGAAATCACCCAATGACGCACTTCCCATTAACGTATCCTCGTCGTTAAGAGACGAATGATTGTACTCAATGTGAAAGAAAAAAAGTTTATTAACAACAAGAACTCGCAGTGCAGGGGCGGATGCACTTCCAGACCACGGCCTGCAGGGGGCGCGGCAGCTTCATGATCTCTGCTCTCCCACGCGGCTGCTCTGGTCCATGGGAATGCGGTTGGCCAGGCCTCCTTGAAGTTTCTGGGCGGTCTGCAGAGCAGCTGATGCTCGGAGCTCACAGGAGTGCCCGGTGGAGCCAAGGCAGGGCTGGGCCACACTCGTCCCCCACTCACCCTGCCCTTGGCCAGCACCATGGCGGTCGGGGGATTCCATCAAAAGTTCTCAGCTACCCCAAAGCGATTCCTCCTGAAAGGGCTCCGGATAGCAATGCCGGGTTCCCAGGACCCGTCTCTCTGCCTCCCCAAGGTCAAGAACCTAGAGAAGGTCACATTGCACCTATGAATAGGAGCAGCCTGGGTTCAAGTCCTGGTTTCAGGTGACCCTGAGCAAAGCTCCTAACCTCCATTTCCTGCTCTGTAGAGGGGGCAGGTGATACCACCCACCTCGTGGGGCTGCAATGAGGACCTAATGGAATGAAGCATGTATGTCACTTACCAGTGTCTGCCTTGGGATGTAACTGGTAGCTATAGCCCTTCCTAAAATGAACGAGATGAGCCCAAGATAGGTGGCCCCTGCTCTTCCCACCAGCACTGCATGGCCACAGAAAGGGGAAAATAAAAGTCACCCTTTCTCCATTGCCTTAGATCCATCAAGCTCTGCCACAGTAGAAGCTGAGGACAGGTTCAGACCAGGTCAGTGGCTATGGCTCACAGGCCTCTGACAATGGCTGAGGTCAGCCTACAGGCAGCACCAAGACAGACAGCAGTGGAAATAACAGGCTAGTCCTAGGTCTGACCTCCTTCCAGATGCTCTGGGCTGTGAGACATCCTTGGATTCAGCACTTAAGGTGCCAAGAAGGGTGCCAGCTACCTGGAATGCCCAGGTCTGGTGGAGTGAAAAAGACAGCTTGGGAGTTCAGACGGAGTTGCACATCCCACCCCTGGCACCATATGAGCTGTGTGACCCTGAGGAAGCTATTTGCCCTCTTGGAGAGACAGCTATTCCTCAGCAAAATCATCCATCTTTAGGACTGTTGGCAGGGCCGAGGGAGGTCATCATGTCAAGCACCGGGCACACCCCTTCCTCTGGGTGGCTCTGAGATCCTGCAATAATAATTATAGCAACAATAATACCACCAGCTAATATGTAAGGGCTCACCCCATGGCACGGCAGCACTAGGAATAGACACCATTGTCCCCATCTTACAGACAAAGAAACTGAGTTCTAAAATGGAAAGACAATGACATCATCTTGCCCAAGGTCAGACAGCCGGGAAGGGCTAACAGATGAACTCGAATTGAAGTCTATCCAGTTTCACAACTGTTTTTTTAACCTACCTGGCTGGATTAGAACTTAAACCAGTGTCTCAGAGCCCAGCCCTTCGAGGTGAGCCCTGAACATTAAGGATGTTTGTGCCTAATTCTTTGCCCTTTATCCTCCTTCCAAGGAAGCTAATAATTCTCAATGCACTCATGTTGTCTGCCCTTCGTGTGTAAGCACAGGGTTAGCCACAGCCAAGGGAAGCATGAGAGGAGAACAGGAAAGAAACTTGTACAAAGCCAACTGTGCCTAGGAATTCCTATCATGCAGAAATGCCCCAACCGTCCCTCCGCTGCTCACAGAGCCTCAGTGTCAGGCAAAGCTGGACAGGCAACATCTGGCACTGCTGCTGACTTACAGTGTGACTGTGGGCAAGTTAGGTCATTTCTCTGTACCTTGGCATCCTTATGTATGAAAATGCAGAAACTGCCAGAAAGGGAATTTACCAGAACACTTGCAAAGACTAAATGAGATGTATTTAAACTGCTTACCAGAATACTGACATGTAAGTCAGCATTCAAGTTTTAGCTATTGTATCACCATCATCTTCCATCATCATCACCATCATCACCATAATGCTCCATTATCATCACCATCACACACCCACGACACCATCATCTTCGATCATCATCACCATTACATTCCATCACTGTCTTCCATAATCATCATCACCATCGTCTTTCATCACCATAATCCTCCATTATCATTACCATCACACCCCACCACACCATCATCTTCCATCATCATCATCATCACCGTAATCCTCCATTATCATCACCATCACACCCCACACCATCATCTTCCATCATCACCATTGCTGTCATCTTCTATCACCATCATCTTCCATAATCATCATCACCATCATCAATATAATCCTCCACTATCATCACCATCATACCCACCACACCATCATCTTCAATCATCATCATCACTGTTATATTCCATGACCATCTTCCATAATCATCATTATCACCATCACCTGCCATTACCATCATCTTTCATCTCCATAATCCTCCATTATCATCTCCATTACACCCCATCACACCATCATCATCACCATCATCAGCATAATCCTCCATTATCACCATCACACCCCCACCACACCATCATCTTCCATCATCATCATCACCATCATCTGCCATCACCACCATCTTTCATCTCCATCATCTTCAACATCATTCCCTGTCATCATCACCATTATCTTCCATTATCATTATCACCACCACCCCCATCAACATCATCACCATAATCCTCCATTACCATCACCACCAGCACCACAACCATCATCATCACCACTATCATCTTCCATCATGATTACATCATCGTCTTCACCATAATCATCTTCTCCCCACCACCACTACCATCATTATCATCATCATCACCATAAATCTCCATTATCAGCACCATCACCACCACTACCACCACCATCATCATCATCATCACCATCCTCATGTCCATGACCACCAACTTCATCATCATCACTGGTACTACTATCATCATCATTATTTCATTTCAGGGAGATAATGCACACCAAGGGCATAGCATACTGAGGACAAGCAGAGGTGTGACAAAGCTTCACATACTTAGAAGGTAGACATGAGCTCCACCATCTTGGAAGACATAACCATTAGTTGTGCCTTGCTTTTTAGCTTTCATTTGCTATGGTCTGAAGTACATTAAAGCATCCCAGGAACAGAAATACAGGTCTCAATACCCCGATTTCCTCAGAACATTGAAACCCGACTCACTGAAAAAGAATCAGGCATCTGCTCCATCACAGACCCTGTGCTAGGAACTCAATAAACAATAGACAACAAGATGGTTCTTCTCCCTGCCCTAAGGAATGCTTCAGTCCAGTGGGGCAGCTGGACACTTGGCAGATAATTATGTAGTGACAGCTATAATAGACCACAGGAAGAACAAACACAGGGAGCTTGGATGGCATAGAATAGGGGGTGGACATTGTCTCGAGAACTCCAGGAGGGCTTCCCTGAGGAAGTGACACCTACACTGATCCCTGAAAGAGGAAAATGAATTCTCACAGTGATGGAACAGGGTTAAGCAAAACAATTCTGGGAAGAACACTTTGTACAAAAGCCTGGGGGTACTGGAGGGGACCGGAGTCTCCACTGAGGTGAGCACTGAGGATGAAGGGAATGAGGTCTGAGAGAGGCTACTGAGGTGAAAGTGCTTCTGACGTTGCTGGGTCTTACAGGTTAAGTAAAGGAGTCTCAGGTTTTATTCTTAAATCCCCAGCAAGCTATTAAAGAAAAAATTTAACTTAAAATTAAAAAAACAAAACACTGATTTTTATCAGTGATTGCTCCACGCTTAGAAATGGGAAGGTCACTGAGTCTTGATGAGTGTCTTCTCCATCTTCCAGGAGTGATTCAAGTAGACTTGCATTCCCACATAGAGAGAGCACAAGAGTGAGACCTGATGGACAAGTCAAGCTAACAGGGGAAGAAAGAAGTGCTGGCATGTCCCTGTGCAGAGTATCATTTGCTCCAAATCCAGAAGACCTGTCAGGTAACTAGCAGGTGGAGATTCCAAACACATGTTGTCACTGCACAGACCTTCCTCCATCCGGCTTCCCCATCTGCCCATGCCAAGGGGTCCACACTCAAAACAGATCACTCTGTACAATGACAGAGATGAATGCTGATGTCTGCTGGGAAAGCAAGTCCTCATTGGTCCCCTCGGCTCCTCTCCTTTTGCTCAGAAGGCAAGACATCCAAGTCGGACATCAGATGGAGAACAGGAAGCTACATGGAGCCCCTTTGTCCCTCCCGCCAAAAGTTCTCTTCTTCACGGGAACTTTTCAGGACACGAGATGACCCCTGATAGAACCCTAAAGTCATCTATCACTTTGACAATACTGCAGTCAAGTCTCCATCACTGGGACTTCCTAGGGGAGACAGTCTGAACTGAAGAGCATTTTTATAGGGTTTTAAGTGTTATTACTTTAAGGAATGACTAGAATAAAGCAGTTCTCAGAGAAGTGCTTCAGGGGAGAGAAAAGAATTGTCAAAATTAGAATAAATTATTGGGAAGCAGGGAGAGAGGAGGCGAGCTCAGACTGAATTCCGACTACGAGCTAGCTGCTTTGCAGAGCCTGCCTCTTAATTCTCACAATAATCTTATGATGTGGGAACGATTATCATCTCCATTTTGCAGATGGAGAAAATGAGGTTCAAGAGGATAATAATATCCCGAAGATCACAGTGTTCATTAACAGAGAAGTGACCTGATTACAGAGTCTATCTCAGTCCCAAACCCATGGTCATTCTTGTTCTCCCAGACAGGGTGCACACTCACAAGCACTTTTGAAGTTCTGGACGATGTTTAGGGAAATGCCCTAAAATACACCAAGGGTAATAGAATCTCATAGTTGAAAAACTCTGGGCTTTAGACTCAGTCTGCCTGAGCAAGTTATTAACCTTGCCGAGCCTCAGTTTCTTTTATCTCTGAAATGAGGACAAAGGTGAATTCTCCTTGAGGTATAATGAGGAATAAATATTAAAATCCATTTAAGTCCCTAATTGTGGTAGTTGGCATTTTGTATGGGCTTCATATGTGTTAGTCATTGTCACTGTTACTAAGCACATCATCATGTATCTAATTGTGGCAGGTAACATCTAAAATGGTACCCAATGATCTCACCTGTTGGTATGCATGCACTTGTAGAGTCCTCTTCCCTTGAGTAATAGCTGAACTTACTGACTTTTTTGAGACAGGCTCTCTGTCACCTAGGTTGCAATGCAGTGGCAAATTTATAGCTCACTGCAGCTTCAAACTCCTAGGCTCAAGCAATCCTCTTGCTTCAGCCTCCCAAGTAGCTGGGACTACAGGTGTGTGCCACAATGCCCTGCTAAATTTTTTTTTTTTTTTTGGACAGTGTCTCACTCTGTCACCCAGGCTGGAGTGCAGTGGCACCATCTCGGCTCACTGCAACCTCCAGCTCCCTGGTTCAAGCGATTCACCTGCCTCCGTCTCCCAAGTAGCTGGGACTACAGGTGCCCGCCACCATGCCTGACTGATTTTTTTGTATTTTTAGTAGAGATGGGGTTTCACCATGTTGGCTAGGATGGTCTTGATCTCCTGACCTCATGACCTGCCACCTCAGCCTTCCAAAGTGCTGGGATTACAGGTGTGAGCCACCGTGCCCGACCATTTTTTAAAGTTTTTGTACAAACAAGGTCTCGCTGTGTTGCCCAGGCTGGTCTTGAACCTCTGGCCTCAAGCAATCTCCCTGCCTCAGCCTCCCAAAGGGCTTGATTACAGGTATGAGCCACTGTGCCCAGCCTTAATTGTTTCCAATGAAAGGAATAAAGCAGAGGGAATGGGGTGTCCCTTCCAAGATTAGGTTATTTTTTAAAATCCTGTGACTTCTCACTTGGGTGCCCTCTCTCATTCATTTGCTCTCACTAAGAGAAGCCAGTTGCCAACATGTGAGCTGCCCACTGGAGGGATTTGTGTGTCAAGAAACTAGTATCTCCAAATGACAGCCGGAAAGACCTGAAGGGTTCTGTCCAGCCAGATTCATGAGTGAATTTAGAAGCACATCATCCCCAGTCAGGCTTTGAGTCAACTGAAGTTCTGGCTGGCATCTTTGTTTTTGTTTTCATCTTTGAGATAGGATCTTGCTCTGTTTCCCAGGCTGAAGTGCAGTGGCAAGATCACAGCCCACTGCAGCCTCAACCTCTTCGGTGCAAACAATCCTCCAACCTCAGCTTCCTGAGTAGCTGGGACTGCAGGTGCACACCACCATGTTCAGCTGTTTATTTTTATTTTTGGCAAGATAGGTCTTACTATGTTGCCCAGGCCAGTCTCGAGCTCCTGGGCTCAAGCAATCCTCCTGCCTCCACCTCCCAAAGTGCTGGGATCACAAGCATGAGCCACCATGCCCGGCCCTGGCAGGCATCGTGATTACAGTCTGTGAGAGATTCTTGAGGCAGGGCACCCCATAAAGACACTGCACAAATCCCAACCCACAGAAACCATGAGATAATAAATGTCTGTTGTTTTAAACCACTAAGTTTGGGGGTAATTTGTTACACAGCAATAGATAACTAATACACTCATCCATATTTGTATTCACCCAACAGGGCTTTGCTTTATCAGCAGATCAGAAGGCGAATTTCAGCTGCAATCCTGTCGACAGCATTAGACAAGACAAATTGGCGTATCCAGAGGTAGCAAGTTCACCGTATTTCACACTTCAAAATGCAGAGTCTGACAGCCACAGTGGCTGGGATAGACAGGAAGCTATCAGTCTACAAAGTAAAATCAGAAGGGTGTGGAAATAAGACACAATTAGATCCGGAAGGAGCTTTAGAATTCCAAAGCAACTCCAGTTTCTATCTTACAGATGGGGGGAAAGTGCCTAATAGGATTCGTCAAGCAATACTTCCTCTGCGGGCAAGTGCAGGAAAGAGCAGCAGTCAGACAGGCCGAGACCAAGTGTGTCTTGATCAACTAATGATGTCTAGGCAAGTGCAGGAAAGAGCAGCAGTCAGACAGGCCAAGACCAGGTGTGTCTTGATCAACGAATGATGTCTACCAAGAGCACGAAGAGTGTGAAGCGAGGGTGCGTGCCACACATCTGCCATCCTTGCTACTGGTGCTTCTAGACAGCAGAAGAAAAAGTGGTTCTATCCCATTGTGGAAACCCAAGCCATCAAGCACTCTGGACTCCGAGGATGAGAATATTTGCATCACCCCCAACCCCAACTCCACAGACATGCTTTGTAAAACGTTTTTAACACTTCCCTACCCAGGGCTACAGACTTAAAGGCACTCTGTGGGGTTAGAACTCTGTGACATGAATGTGTTTGGTTGACTGTGATAGATGACAATTTGTATCTGTCCTATAAGGCCCTTACTCAGAGAAAATTCAAAGGGATAGAAAGAGGGACTTCTAAACCATAAGCTGCTTAGAGTCTCCAAAGAATAAAGATTCTTTTATTTTTGTTTGTTTGCCCTTAAGGATCTTGAAAATATCCCCTTCCCAGAGCAGGAAATGAATGCCCCATTTTATTTATATCAGGCTGATGATATTTTGCTCTCCCAGGAAAAGCCATTTCCTCAGAGGCAATACCGAGATGGCCCACCAGCACCCCTTCTTTGTGCAAAACAGCAGCACGTTTAGAAACAAGGATGGTAGGCACAGAGCACACACACCCCCATTCTCTGCCTCATGCCTCTGGCAGGCATCCTTAATCAATCAAGACATTCCTTTCTAATCAACCTGAATGCGGTCTCAGAACCTATGTAAACACAGCACTTCAAGCAGTCCCTACAATTGATCGGCATCAGCATGAAAAATTAGATTTGCATTAAGTGCCTGCTTTGTCTTTCTTCCTGGCTCAGACGCTGACTTCTGCACCAGGCAGCCCTGGCTGTCTTCCCTACTCAAGCTTCACCCATGAAAAGTTGCACCTCGCCAGCCAGCCCCGCCTGGGCTGCAAAAGGCAGGAGAAATAGCCAAACATAGAACTTCCCATCTTCCCCTTGGGCTGGAAGGCAAAGTCTCTGCCTCCCAGTACCAAATGGTGTGCATCACACTCCTTCAGCATGCAAGAAACTGATGAAGAGAGTCATCCACATCTGCAACTGGAGAAATAAGAAGGCCTGAGCTGCCCAACCCTAGATGCTCTATGGCTCATCTGGACCAAAAGGTCTTACAAATCCTGGGATTGAAAGAGAGTGAAAAAAGCATTGTGACAGTAAGTGATAGCTCATGTGTTTATCACGTGATCCACCATGGTTAAAGTCCCTAGTGTAGGATCTTTACTTGGACAGGGTCCCTGTCATCACCACCTAAGAAGAGGCTGTTACGGACTGAACTGTATCACTCCAAAATTTGTGTGTTCAAGTTCGAAGACCCAGTACTTCAGAACGTGACTGTATTTGGAGATGGAGTCTTTAAAGAAGTAACTAAAGTGAGATGAGGTCATTAGGGCAGGCCTTTATCCTATCCTACTGGTATCCTTTGATTAGGACACAGACACACAGAGGGAAGACCATGTGGAGACACCATAAGAAGGCGGTCATCTATAAGTCACAGAGAGAGGGCTCAGAAGGAACTCACCTGCTGACACCTTGGCCTCAGACTCGCAGCCTCCAGAATGATGAGGGAATGCAGTTCTGTTGTTTAAGCCACACAGGCTGTGGTGCTTTATGGTGGCAGCCCTCTCTAACTAATACAATAGCTGATCATGACATTTTAGGAAAAGTGAGGCACCTGGTATCTTCTTTCCAAGACAGGACAAATAGCCATGATCAAGCATCTATGCATCACGTATAGATGAAAGAAAACAACAACACAACTTTTATCATTTCATTTCTCAAAAATACAGATGGGTATTAAGACGAAAACAAAAACTGTTGCATGAACTCACCACCACAATAAACCTTGCTAACACTGAAAATACACTGGGTGAGACAATTCAAATGGTATTGAAAGATATAAAATGCTCTGTTCTCCCAGTCCATCAGCACAGCCTATTTTAGTTGCCAATGACTTTCTTAATTCCTTCTAGAAAATTCCAAGGAAATGGGTCATGCGTGTCAACAAGAAAGCAGACATTATGCTGGGGTGGAGATGCTCAATAGAAGACCCCAGTCCTGCCTTGGATGACACCAGTCTAATGAGGAAACCAGACATGAAAAGAAAAATCAACTCAACATTTTGAGATACGAAAAGTGCCCCCAGAGAGGTTGTGAAGACCAATCTGAGCACAAAGAAGAGGAACAAACTAACTCCTTCACTTCCAACAGCGAGAGTCGGAGTATTTTTAGAGCTAGTAGACTTGTGTGGGATAACAGGCATTCACATCCAATGTTCTGATTGTGTAGGTTGCTACAACCTGCATAAATGCTCAGACTTTAGACGGAGCATTCCACCTCCGGGATATACACTACATAGATTTCCTTGCAAAATATGGAAATATACGTGGCAATAACGTTTCAGTGAAATATTGCTTCTAAGAGCAAATCAGTGGAAACAACTCAATTGTCAAGATCAAATAAGTCACGGTACAACCACATGATGACATATTATGCAGACACCGAGAAAAAAGGCACAGAACTGTTTCTGCTGATCTGGAAAGGGCTCCAAGATACAAGAGCAAGGGGAAAAAGCAAGTCATGAAAGAGTGTGTTATGAATGGCCACTCTGGTGTAAATATTCGAGGCTACATGTGCACACTCACACACACACTAGCGTAGCCACAGGTGAATTCTCTAGAAAGAACTAAGAAAGCCATTGGGAACTAAAATAGGCTGGGCTGGTGGACTGGGGGAATAGGGCATTGTGCATCTTTCTATATCATTTGAATTGTTTAACTCCATGCATTTTCAGCGGCAGCAGGGATTATTATGGTAGTGAGTTCATGGAGCATTTTTTGTTTTCTTAATACTTGTATTTTTGAGAAAGGAAGCTGTAAAAGTTGTGTTGTTGTTTTTTATAATCTACACATGATGCATAGATGGGCGAGGTGTTTCTGGATGTGGAGTATGTGTGGATGTGCTTTTATCTCATCCTCTTTGGGACCTTGGAGAGAGATTAGGAGAAAATCCCCCATTGGCTTTGACCCCAGGTCAAAGCCTTCAACACAC
The DNA here is from genome assembly GCF_000951035.1 of Colobus angolensis palliatus. NCBI lineage: Eukaryota > Metazoa > Chordata > Mammalia > Primates > Cercopithecidae > Colobus > Colobus angolensis. Next base: position 1,866,383 of record NW_012119043.1, on the reverse strand, counting down.
ATAATTAGCGATTCCACAGAGCACAGCAGGGATTTCTTTTATGCACCTCCGGATGAAAGAAAACCTAGATCACAAGTCATTCTGTGAATGTGAGATAGCTTCCTCTCTGCGGAGGAGACCTGCCACCTAAGCATGTGAGCCACCCCAGACCGGAGCCCAGCAGGCCTGGATGCAGAACACCAATTTCTGACCCTGACCAGGAGAAAGCCAGGCCTGTAGGTGAGGAGGAAGACCAAGCTCTTGACCTCCTGTGGGCCGGGCTGGAGGGTGGGGAGAAAGAAACCAAAGACGGGAAGGACTCTGGACACTGAAAACCGGTCTCTGCCGCCGCATCTGAGCAAAATGCCTGGTGGGAAACGAGAAGCAAATTGGAGCTTAAGGAAGGTTTTAGGAAGCCCAAGGACACACCTGTCCACCATGAATACAGGTAGAAGGGAGAAATCATTCTTTTTTTTTTTTTTAAGATGGATTTTCGTTCTTGTCTCCTAGGCTGGAGTGCAATGGCGCAATTTTGGCTCACTGCAACCTCTACCTTCTGGGTTCAAGCAACTCTCCTGCCTCAGCCTCCCGAGTTGCTGGGATTACAGGTGTGTACCACCACATGCAGCTAATTTTTGTATTTTTAGAAGAGATGGGGTTTCACCATGTTGGCCAAGCTGGTCTCAAACTCCTGACCTCAGGTCATCCACCTGCCTCGGCCTCCCAAAGTGCTAGGATTACAAGTGTGAGCTACCATGCCTGGCCGGGGAGAAATAATTCTAAGGAAATAATACTCCGCCTGAAGCTCAACCTTGGCGTGACTTTGCAAGAGAGGCCTTTGGAATCAGAGAGGGTTCAAACCCCATCTCTACCCTCTCCTAGCTGTGTGGCCTCAGGCAAATCACCTAACTTCTCTGTGCTCACAGTCCTTGTTCTAGGGACAGAGATGAGCAATGAACAGGGCAAACATGTCATCTGATTGACAACAAGCCTTACTGCCAATCAAATGACAGCACCAAGATTTGACAAGGGCCATGAAAGAAATCAAACAGAGGCCATGACAAGATAATGAGGGCCGAGGAAGTCTCTCTGCAAAGGCGACATTTAAACTATGACTGCATTTTTAGGTAATGGAATAAGCCGTCTCTCGCCCCTTGTGGCAGCCAGGCTCCTGGAAGGGAACAGATGGCTCATTCAAATTAAGATAATTTGTGAGGAAATTAATAAAAGGACTATTCATAAAGGTACGGGCAGGGGGTAAGGGAACCACAAGTTATCATCTGGTGCCCTGCAGCAAGTGATAGTGAGGGTCCCACTCTGCCCTCGTCCCTAAACCCGAATAACACAGAGAGCGTTGCCTGACAGCAGCAGAGATCTTAGCTTAGGAATATGGCAGCTCATGGGAGGGAGCAGGGCCTATAAGTGCCCTCTTCTCTCCTCCCTTCTCCTGTAACATACTATGGCTCCCTATTGCCCAAACCCAATGAGAAACCAGTGGGAAAAGATGCCTGGTGCTGGAGTTTACACAGGAAAGTCTACCAGGGCACAAGAAACAGTGGAGAAGAGCAGAAAGCGGGTCTGGAGAGGCAAGCAGATGCTACCCATTTGTTCCCCTTCTGCACATCTGAATTTTGGGGGGTCATATTAGAATTTGCTAGCGCTTCTAATCCCGTATTCATAAGGCCAATGAGAATTACCTTGTATGTGTTTTATGTGTATGTGTTTAATTCTAAATGCTTTTGATGATTTGCTATACACACATTTCTTGCAAGGGGCTTTCACTGTCTAGAGCTTTAGATGTTCCAGGTAATCAATAACACTGCAGCTCTGACTCCAAATTAAATAACTGCACATTTATTACCCATTACTGGAAGCACACCAGGAACTCCCCCTCCAGAAGCACAAATCCCCATGCTCAGAGCCTTCCTTCTCCTCTGCGAGCCCACTCTATCTGTCTGGCAGCTTGGATCGGACAATGTGAACATCATCCGGCTTTTAGAAATCAAACTCCCTTCGCTGGTCTAACCTAAATTGGGATGAAAAATGCCAAGGCTCTGAAATTTACTCCGCCAAGCTAAGCCCCGAGGGTGGACGTAACATTTGGCTGCGGAATCGGGGAATGTTTGGCTGCTTCCCTGTCATCTGCTTCTCTAAGGAAAGTGAAGGAACACAGAATTTCAGCTCCATGGTTTGTAGATCCCCTGCTCCCTCCCTACTGAGCTGCCAAAACAAAAGGAAGGGTCACCCACCGAGAAGTGGGGAGTGAGGTGCACCACGGTGATGTATAATGAGAAGCAAGGAGAACAGCATTTGGTGCTGAGCAAGTTGAGCTTCACATCACGCCCTTCCAGTCTCAGCAAACGAAAAATGTCACACTAAGTGGCCAGAGAAGAACAATAGTGTCTGAGCCAGAAATTTCCTTCAGTGACACAACACATCATTTTGCAAGTTTGCATTTCTAGGAGGTCTTTTCTGTGATCAGAAAGTTATAAAGCTCCCATAAGAGAAACCCATCCTGACATACATGCCCATCAGGAGAGAAGAGAGACTGGTGTTGCACCCCAGCCCCCAGATAGGAAGCTTTGCAATGAGGGTAAGCAGTAAGATACTGACTATGGATCAAATACCATCTAGACAAAAATCAGAGCCAACCCTATAAGCTGTCCCATCTCAACTCAGCTTCTTGTAGATTAAGAGAAACAGCCCGTGCAATTACTTCAATCACTTATGCAAAGTAAGATCGTTTCCCAAATTGGAAGTGACAGTCTGGGCCACCTGGTAGGAAAGCCAGCCTGTCCCCAGGAGGGGCTGAGCATTTCTCTCCTAGCTCCTGGGATATTTGCTTGGTCGTGAGATAATCATATTCAAAATCATTACCTCCTTCTCCAGCACCATCACCATCATCCATCTGCCAATGTAGGAGAGCATTGAGTACAACTTTTCAGCTCCCCTGAAACCAGCTCTAAGGCCTGTGGCTAGGGAAAAAAATACAGGCATCAAAAATATCTTCAGCCTGGGCAATGTAGCAAGACCCCATCTCTACAAATAATTTTAAAAATTAGCTGGATGTAGTGGCATGCACCTGTGGTTCCAACTACTCTGGAGGCTAAGGCGAGAGGGATCGCCTGAGCCCAGGAGGTCGAGGCTGCTGTGAGCCTTGATTGTACCACCACACTCCAGCCTGGGTGACAGAGCGAGACCTGTCTCAAAACAAACAAACAAACAAAAAACAAAAACAAAATAGTTTATCAGCGTGTGTTTTCCAAATCTGTAAATACAGATAACATCAGTTACAGAAAGTTTAATATGTGCTATCATGGCTAGATGAAGAAGCAGACATTTTCATTTGAATAAATGGGAGAACTAGATTGAGAAAGGTTAACTTGGAGGGCTGCCTGGAAGACAAGACTCCAGCCATCTTGCGGAAAGGATTTGTGTACAGGAAATAGGAGAAACTCGGAAGTTAAAGACAGGGTCTGCGCAAACTCCAGAGGGACCCCAGGGGCAGGGAAGGGAGCTGGTGGCTTGTGCAGTGATAAATTAAAAGGCGTTCAAGGAGCAAATCGTATTAAACCCGTATCTTGTCCTCAACAAGTAAATTCCAGACACTATTCAAAACAGTTAATTCATCTTACTTCGCTTCAACTCCACAATGACCCGGTAGGATGGGCACTGCTGCACCTGTGAGTGCCGGGGCTGAGCTTCACATCGAGGCAGTCGTCTTCGGAGTCCACTTACTTGACCACTACGTGAATGAGTAATGAGCTCAAGGTCCAATGAAAACAATGCCAATTAAGGAGGCAGAGCGACTGTGTTCTGGACTCACGGAGAATCTTGCAATCACACGGAGGCATGAGGAACAGCAGCCTCAGCCTCTCCAGTCTGGAGCGTACAAGAAATGGCTGGTCCCACTCCAGATATACTGAATCAGATTCCGCCCTTTATTATTTTTTTAATTGACAAGGAAAATATGGCATACATCCATGGTGTGTGACATGATGTTTTGCAATATGTGTACAACGTGGAACAGCTAAAACAAGCTCTGTAACATAGGCATTGCCTGATCCTGCATTTTAACAAGGGTGCCGAGGGTCTCCCTCTATGCATTGAAACGTGAGTGGTGCTGGTCTCAAAGTCCGGGGTCAATAACGTAAATCTAAGACAAGGAGGGGGGCACTCTGGGTAGAAACAGGGCAGGTAGGAGCCTAGATGAGCTGCTTGGTGTAAATACATTCTTCAAAGCCATGTACACTCGGCAGCAGTAATTCTGACAGAATAACAAGACAGTCATGGGTAAGAGCTAGAGCCACATTTTGGAGGCCAGGGCAGGAGGATCACTTGCATACAGGAGTTTGAGGCTGCAGTAGGCTATGATCGTGCCACTGAACTTGCACTCCAGCCTGGATAACAGAGCAAGGCCTCATCGTAAAATAAAAATAGGCCGGGCGTGGTGGCTCAGGCCTGTAATCCCAGCACTTTGGGAGGCCAAGACGGGCGGATCACAAGATCAGGAGATCGAGACCATCCTGGCAAACACGGTGAAACTCCATCTCTACTAAAAAATACAAAAAACTAGCCGGGCGAGGTGGCGGGCGCCTGTAGTCCCAGCTACTCCAGAGGCTAAGGCAGGAGAATGGCGTGAATCCAGGAGGTGGAGCTTGCAGTGAGCTGAGATCTGGCCACTGCACTCCAGCCTGGGTGACAGAGTAAGACTCCATCTCAAAAAATAAATAAATAAATAAAAATAAAAAAACTAGAGCCAGGTCCAGGAACTCATGGCTCTGCCACTTCCTCAGATATGTGGCTGTGGGCATCTCATGGAACCCCAAAGACTCACCTTCACCATTTGAACAGTGGAAGCAAAGGACTGGCTCCTCAGTGGGTTGTCACAAAGATTAGGTGAGAAATTCTATATGTGGTGTTTACGCACAGCACCTGCTAATATTAACCCTCCATATAAATATTACCTATTACTCTATCTATGTCAAAATTATAAATTATTGACATTTAGCTGGCTCTGAGGGACCCAATCATAGTCGACAATGCCTGGGAAGAGGCTGGAAGAAGGTGCAGAAAAATGCAAAATGCAGCTGAGCTAAATTTCCTCATCCTATCTGGACAGAGTTTAAAGCTGTCATCTCATTCTTGACTTTGAATCTTAGGGAAACAAGGGTTACAGCAGCCTTTTCAGAAGAACTTCAAGGCTTAACTTAAATCGCATGTAGAATTAATAACAGGATGCCTACCTTCAAATCAGCAGGTGAGATAAAAGCAAATTTAACAGACTCTACAGAGCAAAGAACAGAGAAAACAAATGAAGCAGCAAGGAAAGTCTCTGTAATCAATAATATTTTAAATGACAGAAGATCAAACATATCTATTATGGCAAATATATTTGCACTAAATTCCTCTATTAAAAGACTAGGATTCTCAGACTGGCTGAATAAACAAAATCCATCCATGTGCCACTTCCAAGAGACCCCTACAACAAAAGGAAATCTTGCAAAATGAAGGGCAGCATGTCCAGGCTTACCCATGGGAACCAAAGAAAGAAAGGAGAATAATGCTGGTTTCAGAAAACCCCAAGGCAGGATGCATCAGCCAAGCTCAAGATGGTCATTTTCTATTAATAAAAAGTTCGATAGCCAACGCTAGTCAATAAATAGCCTTTGTGTATACGTGCCACATTTTCTTAATCCAGTCTGTCACTGATGGACATTTGGGTTGATTCCAAGTCTTTGCTATTGTGAATAGTGCTGCAATA
>NW_012119043.1:1817561-1859920 GCF_000951035.1 Colobus angolensis palliatus | reverse complement strand
CATGTTGGCCAGGCTGCTCTCAAACTCCTGACCTCAGGTAATCTGCCCACCTTGGCCTCCCAAAGTGCTGGGATTACAGGCATGAGCCACCGTGTCTGGCCATCCAGGGGTATTTTTTAAACACACATTAATGAACAAGTTAAGCTTTAACGAAGTCCCCTCAGTAGGTTCTGTACAATCCATTTTCTCAGCCTACAGTACAAGTGAAAATTAATTTTTTAAAGTACTGTTGTGACAAGTTCCTAATGCTTAGAAGTTCACGAGCACCTTGACTGATGCTAAGGTTGAATAATGAGTAGGGTTTGAATAATCTAAGATGGAGTAATGCCAAGAAAATTCTTATTTGCTTTGGAATATGGTCACAAACTCAGGAAAATGCAGCCAGACTTGCCCACTTGTCTGTCCACCCACTCATTCATCCTTCCTTCCTTCCTTCGATCCATCCATCCATCCATACAGCTACTCATCTATTCATCCACCTATCCATCCGTGTACCATCCATCCACCCATCACCCACCCATCCATCCACCCATCACCCACCTATCCATCCATCCATCTACCCACCCACCCTTCCTTCCTTCATTCCATCCATTTACTCATCCACCCTTACATATATCTTTGCATCCATCCACCCTTCCATCCATCTATCCACCCACCCTTACATCTATCCTTCCACCCACCTTCCTTTGTTCCATTCATCCATCCATCTACCCACTCACCCTTCCATCCATCCTTCCACCCATCCTTCTATTCATCCATCCATCCATCCATCCATCCACTCATTTCATCCATCCATCCACCCACTCATTCAACCATCTACCCACCCATCCTTCCTTCCTTCCTTCTATCCATCCACCCACCCACCCTTCCATCTATCCTTCCATCCATCCACCCATTCATCCTTCTGTCCATCTTTTCATCCATTCATCTACCCACCCTTCTATCCATCCATTCATCCATCCATCCATCCATCCTTCCATCCATCCATCCACGCAATGTGCATGATCTACTCTCGATCAAGGTACTGGGGATGGAATAAAAAGATGAGTCACTGCTTATTAGGAATTTTATAGATCCATAGCCACGAAAAAAAACAGAGTAAGTACAGAAAGTAATTGAAAACAGGTATGATGATAAGCAGTAAGACATCACAGTGTAACAGGAATAATGAGGTGTCAGGTAAGGTCTGTTTCTTACCTAACAAATATCTGTCAGATGTTCATTACATGCCATGTGATATGCCATGCCCAGGAGCTATCGCAGTGAATGAGACATATTTCTTGGGGAGCATATATTTCACTGGGAGGAAATCACGTAAATAAACATGAAAATTAAAAAAAGGAATATTATTTCAGATCATGCGAGAGCCATGGAAAAGACAGTACAGGGCAATGGAAAAGGGCATGTTTGAGCCAGGGCGGTCATCAAAGGCTCCTCAGGAGGAGGGACATCAGCTCTGAGAGCCTCACAGATCAAGGCAGGGGCAGAGGCAATGTCAGAAAGGTGACTGGAGCCGGCTCATGTCAGTGTCTGGCGGTCTGGACATACTCTGATAACAACGGGAAGCCTTGAGCAAGAATTCCATGGGTTTCTGCTTGAGCCCTAAGACACCCTGAGTTCCTCTGGAAGCCAGACACCTTGCTATGCCAAAGTTACCTATGCAGGAGGGTGTGCAGCTTCCACGGAGGATCAGATGGCAAATCCTGCTCTAATTACACTGGTAATTACGAGCTGACACTTGCAGAGCAAGAAAGAACATTCCTTCTGTTAGGAAATGATCACTGGGAAGCCAGCCCCAGCCTCTCAAACAGGGAAGGCGCTGTGAATTTACAAACAGCTGATGAAAGGAGACGAGACCCAGTCCAGGAGGGGAGCACAGAAATCACTCTAAGAAATAATTAAGGAGCCTGGAAGACGAGAAGAAGATTTCGTTCCAGCATGCACACGGACCCTCCTGGCCCCTGGGGCAGCATTAAAAAGAGCAAATACTCCTCAGTCAGTCTGACCAAGATTTTAATCCTTGCCCTGTCTGTGTGAGCTGGGAGACCTGGTAGCCTGGGAAGGTTATTTGCCTCTCTGACCCTGAGACTCCCCACTGCTGCAAATGGGTTTAATAATAATCTTTCTTGCAATGGGGGTAGGGGGAAAATGTTGGGAAGATTACAGGAGATCACATTTGTAAGGTGCCTGGAACACAGTAGGTGTACAAGCAATGCCAGGCCCTCCTCCCCAGGCTTCCCTATGACTCGTGGGTGGAGGCTCTGGAGTGAGGAGGAAGGGAAAGAGAATAAAAGGGAGGGTGCTGCCAACCACAGAGGTTATTATGCTCCCTGGTGATGCTAGAAGGCAGGGAGAGAGCCGTGATAACAAGATTCTCACCCCGTTTTCTGTGTGACGGCGAATAACAGAGACATGAGAAAAGAGCATCCGTCAGAACTCACAGAGAAGGCAGACAAGGCAAGGAGATCAAAGGAATAAATCCATCGCAATCTGAAAAACAGCCTGCCTGCTTTCATCTGTCTGGGAGGTGACGCAAGGACCCGCACTCCAGCCAAAAACCCACTTTTTTCCACCCGTGCCGTGCGGAGCAGGTCTGAGGGCATGGCAGCTTCCAAAACAGAGCCCCCTCAAGGATAATAAATCTACTTGGTCTGGCCACATCTCGCCAGGACCTTGATCCCCACTCCAGGCTAAGCTCTGGAAATATACCCCTGCCAAGGAGATTTATCCCTTTTAAAAGGTCAGAGAATTACTGCCACTGAAGCTTGGGCTCAGAGCAGGTGTAAATACTCCCGAGGTCCCACGAGTGCTTTATCACACTCAGGAGTGAGCACCTGGGAGATGCTGTGCCTCGGGGAAGTTCCTTCCCGGGCAAACCATGTAACTTCCCTGGTGCCTGGAGAGACAGAGGGTTCTCTGGGGGTGGGGACCTACCTGCCCATGCCACCTTTTATCACTTTCTTCTCCCTGTCACCTGGGAAGGGTCTCATCTCCAGCTTTCTGAGCTGCCAGCAATGCTAGGGACCAGGACCTCTCTGTTCAGTTTCACAGAGCATCTCTCAGAGGGAAGAAGGACACCACTCAACAGATTCCTACCTCAACCCAATCACTGAAATACTGAAAAGGCAGAAGTGCAAGGTCAGTTAAAAAACATCTTAACTGTAGAGACTAGGTCACCCGTTTTCCGACACGCCGGTTCCTGAGCCTCTCTTCAGAGAGGAACAGAATGCCATTTCCTCAATAGGAATTCCCATTTTCTCACATTCAACTAAGAACTTTTAGGCATCTAAAGATGCTCCGGGGGCTGTGTGGATCTGGGAAGGCTGAGACTGTAATGATTTTTTTAAAATAATCGATCAGACTGGGCACGGTGGCTCATGTCTGTAATCCCAGCATTTTGGGAGACCGAGGCCGGTGGATCACCTGAGGTCAGGAGTTAAAGACCAGCCTGGCCAACGTGGTGAAACCCTGTCTCTACTAAAAATACAAAAAGTTAGCCAGGCGTGGTGGCAGGAGCCTGTCATCCCAGCAAGTCAGGAGGCTGAGGCAGTAGAATCGCTTGAACTCAGGATGCAGAGGTTGCAGTGAGCTGAGATCGCACTACTCTACTCCAGCCTGGGTGATAAGAGCGAAATTCTGTCTCAAAAACAATAATAATAATCACTGCACTGGTATGAAAAATGCTGATGCTTTCAGGGAGCCTGGAGAAGCCTCCAGATGCAATGGGAGGGTTCCAGGCTGCAGAGGTGGACAGACCAGCGTTCAAATCCCAGCTCTGCAATTTACAAGCTGTGTGACTGTGGGCAGGTTACCTCAGCTCTCTGGGCTTCTGCTCCGCATGGTAGAAAAAAGAGGTGATGAGACCCAGTTGCTCAGGTGCTGCATGGATTTAGGCTGATGGGTTATCATACGGCTCACGGGTGATGCCCACTGAATTATTATTTTGTCAAGTTGCCTTTGTCAGGCCTGAGATAGAAAGGGAGAGGGAGAGAGATGAAGAGAGACTGAGACAGAGAGAGAGAATGTGTGCGTGTGACTCTGGGTTAAACAACCTATCAACAAACCAACTCAACCAAATGACCCACCAACTGCACAGACTTTCCAAAGTTTAGAGGTTAAGGGGCTACAGTGGGAAAAGGGGGTACACCAGGAACCAGAAGTAGACACATTTGGTCACTCTAGGAGAGAGGAGCCTGTCTCCCCTTCCCTCCCCCTCCTACCCCTTCTTTGCCCAAGCCCAGTGAACAGCCTAGAACATGCTACTCAGGGTTGACGTTCCACCTGCAGGATAGCATGGTGGGTGGAAACATGGACGAAGACCAGCCTTGCAGGCTGGAGACCTCGGCTCTGTTCCTCACTCTGGGAGCTCTGGGAGAAAGCTTGCTGAGTCTGTTTCCCTTTGTTAAAAGATGGTGACCGTCTGGCAGCTCCTCAATAAGTTAAACACAGAATTACCATATGACCCAACAATTCCACTCCTAGGTATATACCCACAAGAACCGAAAACAGGAACTCAAACAAGTACATGGGCACAAATGTTTATAGCGGCACTCTTCGCAACAGACAAAAGGTAGGCACAACCCACATTTCCACCCCTGGATGAATGGATAATCGTGCGGTCTTGCCTTACAATAGAATATTATTCAGCCATAAAAAGGAGAGAATGCTACAATATGAATAAACCTCAAAAACATCATGCTGAGTGAAAGAAGCCAGACACGGAAGACCACATACTATATGATTCCATTTATATAAAATATCCAAAAGAGGTAACCCACGGGGGCAGGACGCAGACTAACAGTTGTCAGGGGCTGGGGGGTGGAGGAAGGGGGAGTGTCTGCTCAATGGTCACAGGGTCTCCTTTGGGGGTGACGAAAATGTTTTGGAACTACATAAAGGTGTGGTGGCACAACATTGTGAATGCACTAAAATCCACGGAACCGCTCACTGTAAAACACCTAACTTCACGTTATATGAATTTCCATTACAAACTGATTAATAAAGAGGAAAACAGTGCTGCCATCACTCAGGCAGTGTAGACAGACGCAATGAATGAACGTGAATAAGGCACCTGGGATAATCCCTGGCACGTTATAAACCCCCCTCAAACACTTCGTTAGATGCTTCCTCGCTCTGCTGACTTTTAACAGAGCCCACCTCCCAAACACCCAACTAGTCCTGAAATGACTCGTCCACCTGGGGGATGTGCTGGGGAATGAGCACAGGTGCTGGGATGATACTCCCCATAAAGAAAGAGGACTCTGAGAAGCTCCCAGCAGTGCAAAATGCCTGAAGGCAGCTGCACCTGAGAGAACCCCTCCGCCATCTGCTCCATGCTTTCCAAAGCAGCCGCACAGGAGGCGACAGACAGGCCAGAGCTTGCCCGCTCTAGTACCTCCCTCTCAAGAAAACATCTACTGGTCAGATCCAGCCCTCCCCATCAGGTCCTGCAGAAAGCAGAGTGATTCGGGGTGACCACAGCATGGGCAGACACCTACCAAGAACACGGGAAAAGGTATAAACATCTGTCCTCAGTTCCCAGCCCCAGAAGCTAGAATAGAGCTAAGTGACAGGGCAGGAAGCCAAGTGAAGAAGTAGTGGTCTCTGTCCTGAGATGGATCCAATCTCCCAGGATCTCACAACTTCTAACTGTGTTTCTGACAAACCAGCCACTGTCAGCACAGAGAGGATCCAGGTCAAGCAGAAAGGAGCCACTCAGCATAATGTGTTCAAGGTTCATCCAAGTTGTAGAACGGATTGCTGCTTCCTTCCTTTTTGTGGCTGTATAATATTCCACTGCATGGACAGACCACATTTTATTTGGACATGTGCACTGTTTCTCCTTTTTGGCTTCCATGAATAATGTCACTGTGAAGTTGTGTGCCCATGTGCTTGTTTGAGTACCTGTTTTCAGCACTTTTGGGTATATACGTAGGAGTGAGATTGCTGGGCCATATGGTAATTCTATGTTTAACTTTTGGAAGAACTGCCAAACTGTTTTCTAAGTAAAACAAGCCAGACACAAAAGGCCACTTACTATATGATTCCACTTATCTGAAAAATTCAGAATAGGTAAGCCCACCGAGACAGAATGCAGACTGGTGGTTGTCAGGGGCTGAGGGGAGAGGAGAACAAGAGGGGAGACTGCCTAAGGGGTACAAGGCTTTACTTTGGCATGAAAAAGTTTTGGAAGTAGAGAGAGGTAGTGATTGCCCAACACTGTGAATGTACTAAATGCTTCTAAATGGTTCATTTGAAAATGGCTAATCTTATGTTATGTGAATTTCACCTCAATACAATTTGTTTAAACAGCAGCTACTCAAATTCTTCTACCCAAAACTGGTAGCCAACAGGAGGAGCCTGGGGAAGGGTGGACAGTAACAGGGGTGGGAGGAGGAACAAGATGGCACAGAGCATGCCCTAATCACCGCTCAAATGACAGCAAGCATAGATTCTGCCTCCCCACAAAGCCTCCTTTGCCACTTAAACCATCTCCAGTCCACTCAAGGGCCAGCCATGCGATCCTCTCCAATCCCATTACACAGCAAATTTACATATGTAATAAAAACATGTTGTCTTGACATTAATCTTGGGGAAAACAATTCTTACATTTGTATTAATTTTCATTCTCAGATTTTAATTGAAGAGTGGATACAACAACATGGGGGGAACACATCTAACTTCATCTATCCAAGGGCCATGTGGCTTCATTAGAAACTACATTAGTTCCTCATTAAGCAACAATAATGACGTAGAGTTGAAATCGATTTAAAAAAATGCATTGCCCCAAGGTATAGATCCATTTGGTTCAATTATATTCTTACATGGTCAAGCTCTGGTACCTCCAGTGCTAATAAAATTGTGGCATATTGCCAGGATGTGGGGCTTCACCCACCTTCAAAACTCAGTGATAAAATATAGGCGAGCACCCTCATCATTTCCAATAAGAAGCTGTTTAACTGCCTGTCCACCCCTCAACCTTGGCAAAAATGACTTCATTTCTGGAGCTCATACTTTAAAGACGCCAAGTATGTTTGATCTCATGAGTCTTCCCTGATCCATTAGTAGTGACTGTCTTGCTAAGGGATTAACCATGCTGTGGTTGATTACAGATGTCTGCCCTGGGCAATGAAGTTGCAGGGCTGTGATGCAAGACTTTTCTATTGATTTCATTTCCACCAGACTTCACAGACATCTTACATCAGGACAAAATGAGCACTTACCTGACCCTCGATCAGGCTGTATGGCAGGGACAGTAGATCCTGCATTTAAAAAAAAAAAGAGAGAGAGAGAGAGAGACAAAGAGAAGAAACATTGAGTTTGCATTGAAACAATTGCTTTTGCTTTGTTTTTCTCTTAGATTTAGAAAAGAATGTTTTATTCATTCATTCTACAAACATCCATTAAATGCCTAACATGTGTCAGGCTCTGTTGTAGGCTGTGCTTTTGACAACAAACAAGATGACAAATCGCTGCAGTAAGACAGAAGGAAGATGGGGGAGACATGGCAAATAAGGAAGCTAACGAATAACTATTAATAATAAATGAAGATAAGATCAGAATGCTAATTCCTATAATGATAACAAGATGAATTACAGGGTGGAGAGTGACTGGTGCTACTTTTGACTGGGGGTCAAGGAGCACTGAGTGTGGAATGACAAGAAGACTTCCATATGGAGGGATGGCAGGTCACATGCCCTGGGGCAGGGACAGTGGACAAGCTCTCTCAGAGCAGCGCAGAGCAGCCAGAACCATCAAACCGAGTAATGGGAGAGGCAAAGAGATGATGTCAAGGAGGCGGGCAGGGACCAGAGCATACCTAGCTGTGCAAGTTGAGATACAGAGTTCGGGTGTTTTTCTAAACAATATGGGAAACCACAGGAAGATAGCATTTCTTTCTTAAAACACCCCAGCTCCTGAACTAGGATTCCCGGGTGGCACCCACAGAAACCCTTGCTGCCTCGAGGAAGACCTCACTCTGTGAGTACTCTCTGATTTTAGGTCCCCAGGAGTTGAAATGCCCCCTCCGCCCCCACCAGGACCTGAACTCAGTCAAGTACCTCCGTTGGATCAGAACCCCAACTCCTCCCTTCAACAAACGTAGCCCCCGTGGCGTAGATCGACTCACACACATGCTCCCCTTGGTCTCAGAAGGCTGAGTCAGTTCCTTGCACAGGAAGGACCCTGGCTTAGTCAAAATGGCAAGGGCCCGTTGCACAGACACTGTGTGGAACATGAATCTGAGGGCCAGCCTGCCCCAAGCCCAACACATCACTCTTCATGTCAAGAACACCTTCTCTTTCTTTCTCTCTCTGACCTAAGCTTGTGCTTCTGCCATATTCCAGAATTGGACACAATGATTTCCCACTTAAAGTGGGAGAAGATATCATAGCTCCCCTTTTTTCCTGCCAAAAGGTCAGGCTTTTTCAGGTTCCCCATGAACTCCACCAGCACCTCCTCTTCTTGCCCAGCCAAGGAAATTGCCACAACACCAACTGGTCCCATCAAGGGCTCCCAAGGTGCCCCTGGGAGTTTACCCACTGCATCACCACGGACAGAGACCAGATGCAGCTCTGCTCTGCGGCCCAAGGTCTTAGACACAGGAGACCTGGCCATTCTGGAGAAAGCCACATTCAACCCTTGCTGTCCACCAGACTCCACTTGCTGAGTCTCAAATTCCTCAGCCTACTTCATAGGGTGGGGATTCAACGAGGCCACGCAAGCCTGATCCATGGAAAAACATTCAGCGAAGGCCTGAGTGTTAAGAGCAATTATTGGTATGTATGTTATACTTCTTACACGAGCCCAGGACCGTGAAATTAACAACGAACATGGGCTAGGGTGAGTCAGCTCCATCTCAGCTGCATGAAGAGGAGTCCTGGGGGACATGACTTTGACCTACAGTCACAATTTGGAAAGAGGTAATCCACAGAGTAGATGCTGGATATGTACCTGGAGAATGAGCTGTTTCTCCCAGCCCTGCTCAAAGGCTGTGTTTTAAGCTGAATCGTGCCCCCGCCCCCACAAAACTCCTATGGACAGAGACCAGACGCAGTCCAGCGACCCCAACCCTAGGACCTCCGAATGTAATTGACTTGCAGACAGAACTTTTCAAGAGGGGATTAAGTGAAAATGAGGCTGTTAGCCTGGGCCCTGATCCAGTCTGACTGCTTTCTTCATAAGAAGATGAAATTTGGATGCACAAAGAGGTGTCAGGGATGCAGGAGCAGAGAAGAAAGGCCAGGTGAGGATGCACGAAGGAGGTGGCCGTCTATAAGGCAAGGAGAGGGGCCTCAGAAGAAACCAATCCTGCTGACACCTTGGTCTTGGACTTCCAGACTCCAGAACCAAGAGAAATAAATTTGCTGTTTAAGCCACTCCATGTATATCACTTTGTTATGGCAGCCTGAGCAAACACACGCACACCCAGGCAGATGTGGCTTTTCTCTCCCCTCTGCAAGGTGCAAAGGAGATGCTTTGTGGTTCTCAAGGTCCTCTCCTCCCAGTCTCCAGACCCCTGTGCCAGCTCAAGTGGGTCTCTGCCCTCAAGCTCCTAAAGGAGGTGCCTGAGGACCAGTGTCTGCCCAAAGGGCCTGAACAGATACAGAGCTTCCTCCTGTACTCCTAGAGCCACGCCCTGTGCCTCCCCAGCCCCTCCTCCATCCATCATGCCTCCCCTTCACAATCCCCAAGCCCTCCTTCTCTATTGCCTCCTTTCTTGGGACTCAGAAATGCGCCCAAAGCTCACCACATTATCAGCTATACAGCTCTGTTTTCTTTGCTTCTTGCCATCCACCCTCCAGAGCTGGGCTGAATGCTGGAGATACGATGGGCACAAACGGAGGAGGCCCCTCGTGGCGCCCACGGTCTGGAAAGGAGAACACTGTACTGGGAGAGCTGCAAAAACTCCACATAAAGCTACAGCTCTGAAGGAGAAGGAGATGGCGCAAGGACCCTTGGTCCCCTGTTATCTACTCCTCAGTGCCTGGGTTCCCTGCCCACCCATTCAGCTTCCTCCACCACGAGAATGCTCTGCAGTGACTCTCCCTTCTTCAAGCTCTGTCGTGTCCCCTCTCTGACATCTTTTCCGGAGGCGTTTCCTCCTTTCTCTATGCCTGTCCCAGGAATGCAAACATCCCCTAGGGTCTGCCCTTTGCCCTCCCGGAGAATCATCTACCACGGCATCTGGACCCCGATGTCTACCTCACTGGGGACCCCTGACTGTGCAGGTCTAGCCCCAACTGCTCTCCTGAGCACCAGACTCAACAGACCATCCTCTTGGCCTCTCCACATGGGTGTCCCATGGACATATCAACTCCACACAGCCCAAGCCAAGCTCTCCTCTCTCCCCAGCTGTGCCTCCTTCCCCTCCTGGCACCCAGAAGGCATCCCCGTTTTCCCAGTCCATTGAGCCTGAAGCCCTGGCACCTCCTGATTCCTTCCTCCTGCTGGTCCATCACGGGGCTGTTGATCCATTGCAGCTGTGCACAGCATGATGTTCCCAGGCCTGGTTATGGCAATGGGAGGCTCTTCAAAGGTTGCCGGACACATCTCTTTGTGCTGCTGAATACAATTTGGCTGAAAGCAAATTTGTTCAAAATAGACCTCCTACCGTGGTTGCATTTCTGGGTATTGTCATCTTGCTGTTGCCATGAAGTGGATTTTTTTTTATTACTTCTTTTTTTTTTTTTTTTTTTTGAGACAGAGTCTTACTCTGTCACCCGGGCTGGAGTGCAGCAGTGCAATCTTGACTCACTGCAACCTCCATCTCCTGGGTTCAAGCGATTCTCCTGCCTCAGCCTCCCGAGTGTAGCTGGAATTACAGATGTGTGTCACCACGCCTGGCTAATTTTTGTATTTTTAGTGGAGACAGGGTTTCACCATGTTGACCAGACTCATCTCAAACTCCTGACCTCAGGTGATCCGCCTGCCTCGGCCTCCGAAAGTGCTGGAATTACAGGCAGGAGCCACCACGCCCGGCCACCATGAAGTGGTTTACAACACTTTTTATGCATCTTTAAACACTTGGCTCCATTTATTTCCCTGTATTATTTTCATTTTATTTTTTCATTTAGAAACTCAAAACCTAGTATTGCTAAGCTCAATGGTAACTAATGGCAGACAGTGGAAAGAGATCAACTTCATAGAACAGTCCCTCGAAAAGCAACGCACTTCATGCCACTGTGCTGCCCCGCGAAAATCCACTTTCAGCATGTGTGATCCCAGAAAAGGAAGGTGTCAGTTGGATATATAAAAAACAAAACCTATGTTATGTTCCCAACCACTCCTCTTTGAATTTTATATAAAGGAAGAGAAAATTCCCTACTGCCCTCCAAACTCATCCCTGGAAGTACAACCAGGGATGCAGATGCAAGGCTGACATGTCTTCTTCTAACCAGTTTCCTAAGAATGCAAAACTATAGCTATCTATCGTCTATGTATATATACATACACAAAAATACTTTCATTTTTTTAAAAAATGGACCAAAGCTTAGGTGTTGATCTGCACACTTTCTTTTTATAAATGTATCAGTTTAGTATGAACACCTTTCCCACACAAATCATGGACAACTGGGTTTCTTAACTTCAGCAACACTGAAAATCCAGGTCAGATTATTCTTTGTCGTGAGGCTCGTCCCATGCCTGTAGGAGGTTTAGCAGCCCCCTAACCCTTACCCACTGAATGCCACTCTTACATCTCCTCCTCCAATTATAACAACCAAAAAGGTCTCCAGAAGAGGCCAAAAGTCCCCAGGGGACCACAGTCCAGAGTCCTTGGTGTGGAGACACCTATTCGTTCTTTCCTAACAGCTGCGTAGAATTCCATGCTGTGGATGCACCATGATGTGTTTATTTCCCTACTGATCAGCATCCAAAATTCTTCTATCTTTAGGAATCTGGTAGCTGAAAAATATCACAATGCACAAAATAAAGGGTCACTTTATACTCCTGGTAAAACCTGAGTTACTGTGTATCCTGCTTGTTTAAAACACACAGGTGCTCCACGTGCATTAGAAACTCGCTGGGTTTCTTTTATGCTTGCTCGTGGGATGTAGGCAAGGACAACATTCCATCTTTTGTTGAAAAGACGTGGGTAATCTTTAGCGCCAGTGATAGTGTGAGGAGCTGGCACCCTCCTACACCATTGGTGGGAGTGGAAATTGGTGCCACCTTTCTGGTGGGCAACCAGGCAAAATAGATCAAGAGCCGTCTGCCCTGTCTAGCTATGTATTTTTTGTTCAGTAAAATTGGGTAGATAGCTACCCCTTGTGCCTTCCCTTCTCTTTAGACTGGATGATCTCAGTGAAGCTAGATGGCTCTCAAAGATAAATGCCTGGCCCTTCTCAGAAAGACAATTAATGAGCTCAGAGACTGCTTAAACTGAGATGAAATGTGAGATTAACAGACACAGGGCCATCCATCCACCCTGCCAGCAGGCTATCTCCTCCTCGCCACACTGTTTCATTAGGTTCTGCCAAGCAAACCCACCAAACGCAC
Source organism: Colobus angolensis palliatus (assembly GCF_000951035.1). Taxonomy (NCBI): domain Eukaryota; kingdom Metazoa; phylum Chordata; class Mammalia; order Primates; family Cercopithecidae; genus Colobus; species Colobus angolensis. The sequence continues at coordinate 1,847,422 of NW_012119043.1, read as the reverse complement.
CGTGGCCACCATGTCTATTTTTGAGATAATTACAAGGCTCGGGCTTGAATCCACTTACAGGCAGAAATATGGGACAGGCAAGGATTAAGGCAGACTCTGCCCCTTTTTCCTCAGCTGAAAATGTCCCGATAGGCTTTAAAGGAAAGAAAAAACTGCATGAAACTTTCATCAGAGCCTGGTTGGTTGCAGCCGCAGGGTCCAAAGTTTTAGTTGTGAACAGTGCCCAGCACAATAATTAGGTGCCTGCCCTCCCTGCCAGCCTGCTGGTTTCCTCAGCCACCCCCTCTGCTCTGCAAGTCTGGAAATGAGTGCCTCGAGGGGAAAGGAGGTGTGGGAAACACTAGGAGAGGCAGAGGCTGCAGAGTGCAGGGCAGATCATCCAGCCTCTAATTGCACTCTTGAATTAACAAACCAATGAACTCTGCATAAGTTCAGATGTTACCACTCTATGCACCAATAATAGAGATGCAGCCATTCTCTGCTGGTATAACCTTGCAAATGGCAAGATCACGACGGGGCTCAGTCACCTTGGGAGCTGGCTCTCTCTTTTCCTATCCAGTCTGCAATCTCACAGAAGGCACACCAAGAATGCAAAACTGCAGGAGCCCCCCGGAAATGACGGGTCCCCCGCCCCAGGAGAGAAAATGAGAAAGGAAGTATTTCTGCAGACATTCCTTCCCTTGTCATCCGTTTCGTGAGCAGAATTACAACCTTGACATCTGAGCACATCCCTTCACCCCCCCCCGCCCCGCTCCTGATGACAAGTGACAACATTTGTAATCGCTACTACGCAATGCCAAAACAGTGCCAGCCAGGTGATGTGCTCTGCTCCTGCGGTGGGATTAGGACTCAGATTTATCTTTGTGCTTTTCCTTTGTGCCTTCCTCGAATGCGAATCTTCATCACGCAGAGGCATCTTCCTCGCCTCAGGGAAGATCAGGATTACTTTAGGAGGAATGAAAAGAGAAGGAAACAGCGCTTAGTCCTTTTGATATCTAAAGGAAGCGGCAGAACAAATGCCTACAGAACATTCCTCACCCTTCACTGAACAGCATGTCGTTGTGACAAGGAGCACTGTCAGCTGAGTGCTCACCACCATCTCGGAAAAGTCCTTCATCACCAGCAGCTGCCCAAGGACTGGGGGTGGTACAGAAGGGTTTCTTCCGGGCCCTGAGCCTCTGCAGGACCTCAACAAAACTCAACTATGTGTCCCCCTGTTCAGTGGTACCCTCTCCTTATTCAAAGGAAATTTACAAGTCCCTTAAACGATGAGGGAGGTGCAATGGTGTAGATGAGATTATGGTAAACTCCACCCCATCACACAGGAATTAAAATGTTTAGTCCTTAAATAAGACCACATTACTATTCCTGCTTTGACAATCATGAAAACAGAGAAGTAAAGGTCTGAGGGCTGCAAAAGTCAGTGAGCTGGGATTCAAACCTTCTCTGTCTGATTCTGGTTCCAAGACCCCTCTTGTCCACTGAGTCTCTCAGATACATGAGGATCTCATTTGGCATTGTGCAGAAATAAGGACTCACTCAATTTCAGTAGCTTCCAAGTGACTCACAAAAGCAACACTCAGAAAATGACCTGAAAACCACAAGTGCTAACATGAGATGCTGACACACAGCAGGAATCCAGAGAAGAAAAGGCAGTGAAGGAGTCGGAGAACGTTTGTGGAGTTCCTCCTAGTTGGAGTTATGAGCAGAACTTGGATAACTGAAGAAGGTGCAGGCACGAATGAAGATTCAGACGCAGGCATGTCTGGGGACCCTTTGCAGAGGGCAGGGAGAGCTGGAGAGAAGAGGATAGAGTATGGTGGGTCCAAGCCCCCATACAAATGACCCTGTACTGTGGACCCTCATTACCCCTTGATGGATAAAACATGCTGACTTCATGCTCCTAGCTCCTCACCTCTCTCCCCATCCAGAGACTGATCACTGACTTTTAGGAAACAGAATCAGACAAAACTGGAAAACTAAATATGCAGGTGTAGGAAGGAGGCCCTGGAATATCTTTGCAGCTGAGAATAAATCAAGCTTTGTCCTAAAGAACTGGGAGTGGGGACACAGAGAGGCAGTGAAGATTAAGATGTTGGTGGAAGGGATGAGAGAAGGAGAGAGACTCGAGAAGTATTTTGGAGCTGTTAATCTCACATTTCATCTCAGTGTAAGCAGTCTCTGAGTGGGTGCGGGTGCGTGTGTGTGCATGCATGTGTGTGCATGCATGTGTATATGTGTGCTAGGAGTCAGGGATGAAGGGCTAAGATCATGACCTCTCACTTCCCGACTTGCTTTTTTGGTGAAGGACGAGTCTTATTATTAAGCTGAAAAAGATTTGTTGTGAGGGGGAGGAAAAATTGGGCATCGTAAGAAAGTGCTGCACAAACATGAGACAAGTGGACATGTGGCATTTGAGATGGCCTTGAGACATCCATTTAGAGTGGTCAGGCGGCTGGACACATGAGCCTGGGATTCAGAGAGGAGGTCTAAATGGAAGCATGAATCTGGGGACATGAGAGGCCTTGCCAGGTGGTTTAGCAAAGTGCTAAGGGTCTTTTCTCTGTGTCAAAATCCACATGGGGTCCCACACAACCCATCACACTGCATGGGATGCAGTCAAGCCTGAAGACCCACCTGAATAGGTGAGCTGGAGCTGTATCTGAGATGCAGATGGGATGAGGAGCAGCTGATCGGAGATCAGGATGAGGCCCTAAGCACAGGGGACAAGGGTCATATCTGGCTTATATGCCAATGCACGTCCACATGTGGAGATCATATGACATTACTGCCTAGAATGTGGGAACTCCATCACTAAGAAAAGAGAATGTTCACCAGAGACTCTGAGAAAGTCACCAAGAGGCCAGGGCATGGTAAGCAACAAGGAAGCAGAGATCTCCCCTAAGGGAGCACCTGCCCTGGCTTTTCAGAGACATGGGATATGGAACATCACATGGGCCAAGAGGGGTACAGAGATGGAAGCATCTTGACAGAGGAGAAAAGAGCCTGTGGAAGAGTTGAAGCCAGGTGCTCTTGGCTTCTGCCATGAGACTATGAGATCCATTAGCAAAGGGATGATATCTGCCTTGTTCTCCACTACATCCCCAGACTTGGCCATTTCTGGTACCCATCAGGAAGTCAGTAAGAATCAGTAATATGGATGGGTGGATGGATGGATGGATGGATGGATGGAGGCAAGAAGGCAGGGATGAACAGGTTTAAGTCTTGTTATATTCTCCTGTTGTTAGGAATATAGATAGCCAAAACTTAAAATTCCTTAAAACCCAGTTGTCTATTTGGATTCATGGCAACAAGAAAGCACTTCCTTCAAGAGCAGCAGAGGGTCACAGTTAAGAGTGTGAGTCATGCTGGCTGGGATGGCCCAGCCTAGGCCGTGAGGCCATGCCTAAGCTTTGAGACTCAGTTTTCACCTATGTAAGGCAAAATAATAACTGCACCTGTTTCATTTATCTCTAATGAGAATTAAATGAGATAATCCATGCAAATTGCATAGCACAATATATGGCAAATAATAAGTGCACAATACATTATATAGCTTCCCACTTCTCTTTTCTTCTCATCCCTCAAACATCAACTCTCATGGTGCTATGGTGCCCTTCCAGCTACACCACCCATCCACAGACCCTCAACCTCCTTCCTTCCCACTGTTTTTTTTCTTATTCCCATGAGCTCTAATAAATCATCGATTCATCGATGACACAGAAAATGACTACATGCAACACATGCTGGGCTGATTGTACTAAAGCCATCATAATCCAACTCCAAAGCAAAGAGCATCTAGTACTTAATTTTTAAAATGTAATATATATTTAATGCAACATTAATATTTAATTCACTTAATGCAATATTTAATTTGATATCCAATGCAAATAAAAATAGTAAACAGATTAATGATTTGCACAACTGATCTCCTATTCTATTCTTAAAGCATTTTTCTGCCCAGAAGACAATTTTCTACCCCCCAGAAAGAAAAGAGGGGAGGCTATTCAAGTTGGTTCTTGTAAGTGGGTCAGAGTTCTCATCTTGTGAGTGGACTTGGCCAAGAAATGGCAGCCACGGCTTTCATTTATTCATATAGTTAAGGAGGGCATGTTATGTGCAGGGCACAAGGCTGAAATCTGCTGGGAAGAACGAAGGAACCCTACTCTCACAGAGCTCATGGTTCAGTGGAAAGAAAGACAAAATTCTGTGACAACTAAAATAAGTACCAGGAAGGGAATCCACACGGATAGTCACACTGGGCACCAGCAGGGCACCTAACCTAGTTACAGGGGTGGGCGCATGGTCCAGGAAGGCTCCTTGGAGAAAGCAGGATCTGCACTAAGACAGCTTAAGAAAGAGGAGGCAGGGTGCTCCATGCAAAGGGAAGAGTTAACTCAAAGGCTGCTATGGAACTGAATGCCTGTGTGGCCCCAAAATTCCTAAGTTAGAGCCCTAATCCTCAATGTGATGGTCTTCAGAAGTGGCTCCATTGGGAGGTGATCAGCTCATGAAAGTGGAACTCTCATGAATGGGATTAGTGCTCTTATAAGAAGAGATGGATGGGCTGGGAGCAGGGGCTCACGCCTGTAATCCCAGCACTTTGAGAGGCGGAGGTGGGTGGATCACCTGAGGTCAGAAGTTCGAGACCAGCCTGGCCAACATGGTGAAACCCCATCTCTACTAAAAATATAAAAATTAGCCAAGTGTAGTGGTACATGCCTGTAGTCCCAGCTACTTGGGAAGCTGAGGCAGGAGGATCTTGAACCCGGGAGGTGGAGGTTGCAATGAGCCAAGATCATGTCACTGCACTCCAGCCTGGGTGGCAAAATCAGACTCCGTCTCAATAAGTAAGTAAATAAATAAATAAATAAAGAGACAGATGATCTCTCTCCCCACCATGTGAGGACACAGTGAGAAGACAGCCATCCACAAACCAGTAAGCAAGCCCTCCCCAGGAACCAAACCAGCCAACACCTCAATCTTGGACTTCCCTGCCTTTAGAACTGTGTGAAACAAACTTCTGTTGTTTAAGCCATTCCATCCATATTTGTTATAGCAGCCCAAGTGGACTAAGATAAAGGCCTAGAGGTAGAATGTGCTAGAGATAAGAAAAGTTTAAAATGGCTGGAGAAGAGAAGTGGGGAGTGGCTTGAGGCGAGGCTAGGTCTCAGGAGCCATGTGAAGGGGTTTAGATGTTATTCCAAGGTGGATGAGATTCAAGCATTGGAATTACATGACCAGGGCTGCCCTTCACAGGGGCCAGCCTAGCTGGAAGACAGTTCCCCAGCTAACAGCTATTAAAGAAATCAAGAGAAGAGACATATCCAAGGGAATGGGAAGAAAATGGGCAGATTCAAGAAATATTTCATACACCGAGTTGACAGTTCTTGGTGACTATGTGTGGCAGGTGAGAAAAAGAAACAAAGCAAGGATGAAGTGTAGGTCTTTAAAATGAATACCTGGGTGGGTATATTAAATAAGTAGTATCAATCAGCAATGTGATTGCTATCATGACCATCATCATCATCACCATCGACCCATCACTTACCCTCAGGGACTACACTGAATGATTCTATTCCCACAATACAACCTTCAAATGAAAGTAACCCATGGGAGATGGAAAACATGATGACAGACAAGGAGAGTTTCACTTTTTTCCACCCTACATGAGTCAAAAAACCCAACACAACCTTGAAATAAATATCCAACATTCGAGGACTGGTTAAATGAAGTACAGCACATTCATACCATTGAATATTATGCAACCTGTAGAAATTGACATTTCAACGTTATGTCTAATGGCATGGAGAAATGGGCTTAAGGTACTGCAAGTTTTTTTGAGTATAGATAGAATAAGCTCATGTTAAGCAAGTTTATTTTTTAAAATAATGATATATGCCATAATATTATCATTAGTTGTCTATTTCTTCTTGTACATTTTTCTCTATTTTCCAATTTTTTCACAACACACACATATTACTTTGGTATTCTCAACATGAAACTCAAGAAAAATCATGAGATTTAATTTACCAAAAACAATGCCTGATGAAAACACTGGAAGCCTTAGGTTAATTCTATGAATTGCCACCCCAACATGAAGGATATAGTCAAAGGCTAATTATGCTCCAACACCAATCACTTTTATTTCAAGGATTTCTTTCTTGAAACCAGGGTTCTCCAGCCAAGCACCCTTCACCCTGTATTTCACTTCTTGGTCAGTATTGTGTCCATGCTGTCATCTTTCTATCATCCCATTAGGAAAATGGGCAAAGAGAAAGAAAGTGACCACTGAAGGGCTGCCTATGTTGCTGAAAATCAGATGCATGGAGAATAAAAAGGGAAATAATGGGTCTGTGTGGGAGAAGGGAATCCAGATGAGTAAAACATCACAGAAACCTAAGGGAGAAAAAAGAAGTACTGAAAATGTATCTGGTTACCTTAGGTAAGAATGATAGAAAGAATCTCAAATATTCTCCAAGGCCTTCTTGGGGTGGTTTTGAAAACTAGACCCTAAATGATTTGATACTCCTCCTATCAAGAGGTGGGCTGATGCACCCTCCCTTGAATCTGGGAGGGCTCAGGACTGCTTCAACCAGCATAGCATGGCACAAGTGATACTAGGCAGCTTCTGAAGCCAGATCATAAAAGGCCATGTAGTTGCCTTGGTCTCTGGGGAAATTCATTCTCTGGGCCCTCCCTCTTGGAAACAAGCCATTGTGTTATGGGGAGCTCAAGTTACACAGAAAGGCCATGTGAAGGCACTCTGGTCAGCAACCCCAGCTGGGCCTAGTCTTCAAGTCATCTCAGATGAGGCTCAAGACATTGTGGAGTAGAGTCAAGTCATTCTGATTGTGGCCTGTTTTATCAGTCGAGGTACTTCAGAGAAAAAGAACCAATGAGAAAGAGAGAGAGAGAGAGAGAGGGACTTTAAGCAATTGGTTAACATGATTATGGAGGCTGCTAAATCCTAAATCTGCAAGGTGGATAATCAAATAGAGACTCAGGTAGAATAGATGCCATAGTTCAAATCCAAGGGCCACCTACTGCAGAATTCCCTCTTGTTCCGAGGAGGTCAATCTTTTCTTCTATTCAGGCCTTCAGCTGATTGGATACAGCCCACTCACATTATAGAGGGCAATTTGCTTTACTCAACACCCACCAGTTTCAATATTAATGCCTTAGATAAAAACACCCTCACAGAATAATATGTAACTGCACATCTAGGCACTGTGATCCAACCAAGTTGATAAATATTAATAAAATTAACCTTCACACCTGTCCAAACTTCTGACCCACAGCTTCTAAGAGTTTCATCGGACAGTTGTTGTTTTATGGCTCTAAGTTGACGGTGGTTTGCTATACAGCAGTGCAACATTAGAATACCTCTTGCCAGAGACTCCTCCCACCAGAGGGAAGTGTGAAGGACTTTGGCCAGGCATCTCTGTAACTGGGAGGCTGGAAGTGCCCGTTCTCTCAATGAGAAACTGCATTTCACCTTGAGTCAGCAAGAAGAAGAAATAAAATCCACGCTTCAAATAAAACCCGAACTCCTCATACAAGTTTGCACGATTTGGCCTCAGCCACCTCTCTGGCCTCATCTTCTACGACTCTCCTTTTCCTCCCCTCTCTTTGGTCGCCCTTCCTGGAACACACCGACCTCTTTCAATTCTTTTTGCCTAGAATGTTCTTCCCCATCTTTTTCGTACTTGGGAACTAAGCTTAAGTATTCCCTTCACCGACCACCCTCACAAAATCTCCCAGTGTGCAAAGGAATAACAAAACCCTATCTCTTTCTGCATGAGAACTTACCCTTCATTTAACTTCCTAGCACTGTCACCCTCGTATCTAATTACTCAGGATATCAATTATATTATTAGGCAACACTGCTTAGAGTAAAGCTGATCTCTTACTGGTGTTTTGCACCTGGTCTGGGAAGAAGTACAAATGAATGATAAGTACCTAAAGGGGTGCTGTGCTTTGGACACCATTACTCATAACAGGATGCTACTTGCAGGGATTCTGAGAGCTCTGCCCATGGTGTATTAAGAGGATATATTGACTCCTATGATGCATGCAGCTTCTGAGCCAAGGCAGAACGACACCTGCCCCATGTGGGGTCACTTCCTTATACCAGAGCATGCATTACTGATGAAGAGGGGTGCCTGGTGCTTCCCTAGTGCTGGGCTAGGTGTCCTATCCTCTACCCTGCTAGAGTATGTGATGCTAAGAGTGTGCCATGGTATTCTTATGAGTCTGAATGTTTAGTTGAATCTAAGATCCTTCATGCACTTTCCTACTCCCATCAATCCGTCTCATATCACCCTGGATTTTCTTCCTGGAACCTTCATACTTAGTTATTGATTATCAGTATATTAACAGTCTGTTCCCTAGACTATGACCTTGAGGCGGTCAAGGACCATGTCTGTTTTGTTCCTCACTATAAACTCAGCTCTTAGTCTAGTGCGGGGACACAGTAGGAGCTTGATAAATATTGGATAGATGGAGAGAGAGAAAGGAGGAAGGTAGGGATAGACTGATCGACTGATCAATAAATTGAAAAGATTAGAGGAGGGAATTGCTAGAAAGTTGTAAGGGACAAAGTAAGAGAGGTAAACAGAGTCCCAACTGCAGGAGGACATACTGAAATGCCCAGGAGCAATGAATCACCCTAAGTGCCTTGAAGACATGCTGAGACACTTCAATTTAAAAAATCAAGGTTTGTCTGAGCATGGTGGCTCACATCTGTAATCCCAGCACTTTGGGAGGCTGAGGTGGGTGGATCACAAGGTCAGGAATTCCAGACCAGCCTGGCCATACTAAAAATACAAAAATTAGCCGGGTGTGGTGGTGCACGCCTGTAATCCCAGCTATTCAGGAGGCTGAGGCGGGAGAATGGCTTGAACCTAGGAGGCGGAGGTTGCAGTGAGGCAAGACCATGCCATTGCACTCCAGCCTGGGTGACACAGTGAGACTCTGTCTCAAAAAAAAAAAAAAAAAAAGACAAGGTTTATGGTTTACATTTTCAGAGGGGTGAGGGATAGCATTAGGAGATACACCTAACGTAAATGACGAGTTAATGGGTGCAGCACACCAACATGACCCATGTATACACACGTAACAAACCTGCACGTTGTGCACATGTACCCTAGTACTTAAAGTATAATAAAGAAAAGAAAGAAAGAAAGGTCACTGGGTAGCAGTGTGGATGAGGGACATGTAAGGCAGTGCAGGTGAAAAGCAGAGGAACAAATGGGAATTGTGGAAATGGGTGCTAACACTCTTGGAGAAAGGCAGTGGGAATGAGAGGAGAAACCAGTTTCAAGAAATGTTTAAGAAGTAAAATCTGTAGTATCCGGTGACGATCAGATGTGAGACAGAAAAAAGGGATGAATCAGGCTGGGTGTGGTAGCTCACCCCTGTAATCACAGCACTTTGGGAAACAGAGGCGGGTGGATCACTTGAGGCCAGGAGTTTGAAACCAGCCTGGCCATGGCCAACATGGCAAAACCTGATCTCTGCTGAAAATACAAAAATTAGCTGGGTGTGGTGGTGCACGCCTGTAAACCCAGCTACTTGGGAAGCTGAGGTGGGAAGATCGTTTGAACCTGAGAGAGGGAGGTTGCCGTGAGCTGAGATCATGCCACTGCACTCCAGTCTGGGTGACAGAGCAAGACTCTGTCTCAAGAAAAAACAAAAAGAGGCCGGGCGCGGTGGCTCAAGCCTGTAATCCCAGCACTTTGGGAGGCCGAGATGGGCGGATCACGAGGTTAGGAGATCGAGACCATCCTGGCTAACCCGGTGAAACCCCGTCTCTACTAAAAAATACAAAAAACTAGCCGGGCGAGGTGGCGGGTGCCTGTAATCCCAGCTACTCGGTAGGCTGAGGCAGGAGAATGGCGTAAACCTGGGACGCGGAGCTTGCAGTGAGCTGAGATCCGGCCACTGCACTCCAGCCTGAGCAACAGAGCAAGGCTCCGTCTCAAAAAAAAAAAAGAAAAGAAAAAACAAAAAGAGAGAGAGAGATGAATCAGAATCAGGAATTAAGACTTGGGGGCGTGGGCCCATGGGGATGGCATTAACACGGGAGAGGAACCCAGAAGGGGCAATGGGTTTGGAGGTGGAGGGAGATGGTGAATTTGATCTTCAATTTGACGTTGAATTTGATTTTGATCTCCAGAGAGATGTCAGCCAGACAGCTGGAGCTCACGGAGAAGCCCAGAGGTAGGGAAGGTAGGTGTCAGCACACATCGTGAGCAGTTGGGAGTTGTAGGCATGACTGAGCCCACCCAGAGAGTATGCAAAGTGAAACTTGAAAAGGCTGGAGAGAAAGCTCAGGTAGCCTGGTACAGGAAAAAAGGGCTGAATGAAGGAGCTGAGAGGTACCCGTATGTGGAATCCGGACAGGATAAGAGACACTGCCTATCGTCAAAACCAGGGACGATGTCTCTCTCCTTCCTTTGAAAGCTCATGACATTGTACTTGGACTTCTACTGTAGAATCAATCTCTTTCTTAAATAGTCATTTCTGTTTCTATCTGCTCTTTCTAAAGCACAGGAAGCACCCTCCTCACAAGCGGAGTTCCTTCCATCTTTGACTCCTGTGAAGTTCTTGCACCTAGTGGGCCCCTAATAATCTCCCCCATCAAACCATTTAAAGGCAGGGTTGGGGTACTAATTAGTTTCAGTGCAGACTAATTGCTTTTTTAAATTCTCATATAAATCTGACTTTGAACAGGTTCTGAGAATCGATGTTTCATTATTTTTCGCCACAGTGGACATGATCCCTGTTGATGGGTCATTACAAATCACCACTCTCTGAGAGGTCTCCTTTCTATCTCTCATTTCCTGATCCTTCAGCAGGATATCTTTGTTCTTCAGAGTGAAGTGGGGGTGGAATTAAATGGGTCTTAGAAATTAACAACTGGAACCAATCAGACCAGAGGAAGAAGAGCTCTGGTTCTCTCACATCGGACAGACTCCATATTGTTCGACGGTAATAAACAGCAGGCTGTGTTTCAGGGACTCAATCCACTGGATATTTTCAGTGTATATCTGCCATTCCTCGACTGTCCACTGTGTACCAGGCACTGGTCAACCAGGTTACATGTGACCTAATATAATCATCACAGTCATGCTGACAGGTATGGTCCATGATCAGCTCCATTCTCCAGATGAGAACACTGAGGCTCAAAGGGGCTTACCCTTGAGCTTGCCCAGGTCACAGAGCTATTGAACTGCACACGACTGCCCCAAAGCCTGGACATGTTACCCCAAACTGGGCTCCTGTGTGCATCTGGTGCACACCCCCAGCTCTCAATCCTTGGGGTCCCAGACCAGGCTACCTACAAGTCATAAGGGGGCCTGGAGTATCCCCTGTCCAAAGTCCCACTCCCAACAAGGCATCAGAGCCAAATTCCAACACGGAACTGGTGTGGTGGCAAGTTTCCTCCCTGACTCTGACCTCAGAGAACAATCTTTTCTCCTTTCCTTGGCACTGAGATCCCCCTGTGGAGCCATTTGCATAAATCCAAGCAAAACAGTTCACTCCTGAGAGCAAAGAAAGAAAGGGATATGCTCAGCCTCTCCCAGTAGCACCAATGCCTTTTGATGCCAAAGAGGCCCTCCCCACACACAGCCTCCCTGGTTGTACCACAGTGGGGTTTGAGCATGAAAGAACCATCAGAAGGGGCCCTCCACACCGGCTCAAATTCCCTGTGGTCTGTATGTGCCCAGGTCGAAGACATCCACGAGTAATAAACCTGCAGCCAATCGATCACTCATCTTCCTGGAACCCTTCATAAATCTCAGGGGCTGTTTATGTAATCAGGACCCAGAGCCTTGGGCTTGCCCCTCGTTACCTCATTTGCATTTTTCTTCAAGGTGGAATGTGTCAGGAGGGAGAAAGCATTGAAAGCGCAATGCCACAGGCTGGAAATTCACAAGGATCGGGCTCACATCCTGCCTGTGACAGAGACTTTATGCATGCCACCTCTCCCATCCAACCCTTTCTTATTTGCACAATGAGGTGAATTACACAGTTCCTGCCTTCTCAGATCCAAGTGGTCAACGCAAGCAGGGTGCTCACCCCAGTGCCTTGCAAATAGAGAGATCTCAGCAAATGTTAGCTGCTATTATTATTATCTTTACACCACTAACTGCAAGTGGAAAGCTCTGCATAGCTTCAGCAAATTAGAAGGGGAGATGCACAAAGCTAGAGGTGGGCTGAGTGCAGTGGCTCACACCTGTAATCCAAGCCCTTCGGGAGGCTGAGGTGGGATGATCACTTGAATCCAGGAGTTTGAGACCAGACTGGGTAACATAGTGATACTCTGTCTCTACAAAAAATAAAAAATTAGCCAGGCATGGTGGCATGCACCTGTGTTTCCATCTATTCGGGGGACTGAGGTGGGAGGATCACTTGAGCCCAGGAGTTTGAGGTTGCAGTGAACTGTGATTGTGCCACTGTTCTCATTCTGGGCGACCGAGAGAAACCCTGTCTCAAAAAACAAAGCTAGAGATGAAGCCTGTAGTTCTATCTTTCCAGGTCAATATTAGACTGCGCAGAAAGCATAGGGCCAGAGAGACGTGGGTTCAAATCCTGACTATGACCCTTTACTTCTTGAGAAACTTACTTAACGTCTCCAAACCTTTTGGTGTTTAGGGTCTGGTATGAGTGAATGGCAATCAAAGAATCATGCAAATATACATAAACAGAAACTGAGGTTTGTGCTACTGGGAAGGAACGATGCACAATTCTGAGAGTGCACAATAACAAAGCAACCTGAAGAGACGAGGGGCAGCCGTGGGGGAGACTCCCCTGAAGAAGCTCAGATAAGTAGGCGTCATTAGGGAAAGAGGGGCAGGGGAAGCATTTTAGGAAGAGGAAAGGCCATTTACAGAGCTACTGAGCTGCACAGGACTGCAAGGCTCTGAAGCCTTTTTGGGAGTGCCACTTTGGGCAGGGGATGCTCCAGGCCCCCTTGTGATTTGTGGGTAGCCTCGTCTGGGACCCCAGGGATTCAGAGCTGGAAGGGTGCATTGCATGCACACAGGAGCCCCGTTTGGGGTAACGTGTCCAGGTTCTGGGGCAGTCCTGTGAAGCTCAAGAGCTCTGTGACCTGGCCATGTGCAAAGGCCCTGTGGTGGGAAGGAGGTCAGTGGGGTTATGGCAGCCCGGGGGTCTGCGGTAGACAGTGGGAGGAGACACGTATTCCAAGCTGAAGAAGCAGGCAGCAGGTGGATCGTGCCATCTTTAGGAATAAATGTCTTCGAGAACAGAGATGTTTATCTGCTCTGCTCCTGAATGTATCCCAGATGCCTAGAGCAATGCTGGGCACCGAATTTGTGCTCAAAAAACTACCTGCTGCACTTACAAAACGTGTGCTCAGGTAATTTATTACCAGCAAGTTAGTCACTTAGGGATGGTTGTATCTTGCATTGAGCTCTGCTACATGGTAGCCAGTGCCAAAGGGAGGGTCCAGGGTCCTCGGTTTTCAACAGCCATGAAAGGCTGCGGCCCTAGGGTGCCTACTCAGTGCAGTTCCATGGGTCTTCAACCCAGTCTCCTGTCCACACAAAGGACACCCAGAAAACAGAGCATGTCTGGCTTGGAAAGTGAGAAGATTTCTTTGTGAGGTAATTTTCGGGGAAATGCTATGTTTAACGGCCCACATAGGAGAGATATTTATTTCCCAGCTGTTCATTATATTTCAGTGAACAGCTTCATTTTGTGGCATAATGTCCCAAACATACCTTATTCCAGTTCAGTTTTTTGCCTCTGGGACACAGACGATATTTCCTTTCACTCTTTGACCCAGCTGGGAGGTGAGTTTGAGGAATGGTTTAGAGTTGAAAGCTTTGACAACCCCATACGTGGGTCCAGTGAAGGTCAAAACATATGGCATGTAGGTCTAATTTTACCACCCCTCACAGTTGAAGATGTGGAGGCTTAGCTCTCAGAATTTCCAAAAATGAGGTTGCCCCTATTGACAACCAGATGACCCCTCAATTTAAGAGCAGGATGTCAAAAGGCATATCCAGCCCACTGCCTCAGAACTGACCTCGATTCACTCCATGGTAGCCTGTTCCCCCATGTGACTCCACCTCTAGATTCAATTAATTGAACAGGAAGTGAGAGCTGACCCGGAAGGACCCAATCCATTGGCTGATCAACAACCAATCACAGTCACTCTACACGAATGACTGGGAAAAGACCAGAGCAGCACAGAGGCCACGTGAAATGAAGTGTCACAGGAAACAGGGGTAGTGGCCACTTTCGGCCATGGGTATCCATGACAGGCCAAGCACAGAAGAGGCTGAGAAGTGAGCAAAGCCAGTTCACGGTCATCTGCAGAGAAAAGTGCCAGGATAACATGTGCTGAGAGAAGCTGATGAGAGACCACACAGTCTAGAAAGAGAGAACGGTGGCCGGATGCGGTGGCTCACACTGGTAATCCCAGCTCTTTGGGAGGCTGGGGTGGGCAGATCACAAGGTCAGGAGTTTGAGACCAGCCTAGCCAACATGGTGAAATCCATCTCTACTAAAAATACAAAAATTAGCGAGGAGTAGTGGCGGGTGCCTGTAATCCCAGCTACTCGGAAGGCTGAGGCAGGAGAATCACTTGAATCCAGTTGCAGTGTGACGTGAAGGCTGCAGTGAGCTGAAAGCATGCCACCGCACTCCAGCATGGGCGAAAGAGCAAGACTGCGACTGTGGGGAGAGAGAGAGAGGGAAGAGAAGGAGAGAGGGGGAGGGGAAGAGAAGGAGAGAGAGGGAGAGGAAGAGGGGGAGACAGGAAGGGAGGGAGGGAGAGAGAGGGAGAGAGGAAGAGAGGGAGGGAGGAAGGGAGAGAAGGAGGGAGGAGGAGAGAGAGAGAGAGAGAATGCTGAGAGAGAGAGAATGGCTCAGAGAAGGTAAGTAACAGGTTTAAAGTCACACAGCTTATACGTGGCAGAGCCAGGATTTGACCCCACGCATAACTCCAGGCTCTGAGTTCTTATAATCACACACACACTGCCTTCACCAAGAAGGTGGCAGGACAATACTCCTTTGAGGGGAAGGTTTTGTAGGTGTGAAGGTGGTGGCTGCAAAGTGAAAAGAGAAACTACTGGACCCAGAGACCAGCCAAGGGGCTCATACCGTATTCACAGCTTTACCTCTTTTGTTGATCGTGATGGTTTCTTTCCGTAGGGATTAGCATTTATTGGGTGCTTCTACATACCAGGAAACGTGCTGATATGGATTCAGATCACTTATCCCACTGACTCCTCACAAGACGCCTCTGTGGGAGTAGTTATTAATCCATGTTGCAGATGAGGAAACGGAGCCTCAGGGAGAAAAGGTCACTTCCTAGTGAAGCTGGGATGTGAGCCCACATCTGTGTGGTACCCAAGACCACATGCCACCTAACGCACAGTGCCCTCCGCCATGTGGAGCCCAGCTGTGAGAACCAGACTGGCATCTTGGCAGTGGGGACGGACAGGAGGAGAGCCTGACTCGAAGAACTGAGTCTAAGCTACCAAGTCACTCTGCCTGGAGCACTGTAACACTTCCTACAGGATCCCCGCTCACGCTCCCATCTACGGCCAGGGTAATCCAGAGCAGTCTTCAGGGTACAAATCTGATCATGCCACCCTCCTGTTAAAGCCCACCAGAAGAAAAACAGGAGGAGGAGGAAGAGGACAGGGTGTTGATTTCCCCAGAAATACAAATACATCCAGAGGACCATTTAGGGAGACAACCAGCGTTAATCAACAGGCTAAAGAGGTAGAATCTTCCACAATTCTTTGAGATAAACTGAGGACAGAAAAAGAGGGAAGAAATATTTCCAGTGAGCACGTTTGAATCTAAGTTTCCTGGATTTGTCTATACTGTCTACCACCTTCCATGAGGATGCACACCTTCCTTTTTCAGGTCTTCTGCGTGTTTTGAGGCCACTGCACCGTTCCTGATGTTTTGCCCACAGAAGCCAGCAACCAGATCATTGTCCCTTTTGCCTGAAAAATGTCTCCACGTGGGTGTCACTTTCTAGACTCCTATTGTCCCTTTGAGAAATTCATCAGCTGGAATTGTTACTTCCATGGTAAAATCTGTCTTCCTTCATTCCCCATTAATGTCCTACAAGAGTGCAGTACAACCCTGACATCTCCAAGTGGGTCTTGCCCAGGGTAAAAATTTACTTCCAAGACCGTTTACATCCATCAACAAAAAAATCAATGTGATTGTTAAAGGGTCTTTTACTTGTTGGAGCAATAAAGATTCTTCAAACTCAATGTGCTTTTTATTCCTCACATTCCCACTCAAAGCACACCTGGGGAGTAAAATAAGAAAGAAAAAGAACTAACTGTGAGGAAAGATGTTTTATTTTGCAGACCACAGAACTTCCCTTGTTTAAAAGCAATTTAGCATATAGGACGGGTCAGCTTGCTCCTCTTCAAGCCATCTAGAAAAATTTAGTGGCAACGGTGCAAATTAGCTGAGTTAAATGAATAAAAATGCTCTGTAAATGTGAACATTGAGTAGCAGGCTGCTAAGTTCCAGGCAGCACCAGAGTGACTGAGATGATACTGCAGAAATTGGGAGATGAGCATAGTGTAGCTCCTGGGGATTATCCTCCACCCCTGACTGTCCTCACCCACCTAAAGAAATCCAGAGTTAAGGAAATGGGTGTCCAATGCTACAAGCAGGAGTGCATTGACTTGCAAATGATCGGTTGTTTTAAATTCTTTTGTTTATCCAGCAAGTATTTCCTACTATATATTGCACACTATGATGGTCCTAAGGATAGTCATAAGTAAGAGACATGATCCCTACCCTTAGGGAGCTTACAGTCAAGCAAAGATGCCAAAAGCAAAGTTCAGGGTGTTGAGTTTGTAGAACACAGAACATTCAAGCCAGGATTTGAAGAGTGAGGAGGAGAAGTCAGAAAGATAAGCCACCTTCATCAAATACCATGTCCTGTTGACTTTTACCTCTAAATATTTGTCATATTAGTCCCCTACTCCCACCTCCCCCACAATATCACTCTGGTCTAAGCTACCAAGTCACTCTGCTCAGTGTATTGTAACAACTTCCTGCAGGGTCTCCTGGAATCCATCCAGCTCCCCTCTCACACATTCCCAGTTACCTGCCAGAGTGACCCAGAGGAGACTTCAGAGTGCACATCTGATCATGCCACCCTCCTTGAAAGCCCACCAGAAGAAAAACAGGAGGAGGAAGAAGAGGACAGGGTGTTGATTTCCCCAGAGCTAACCCTGCTTTGCCGTTACCTTTCTGGCCTGTGACCTTGGGAAAGTTCACTTTCCTTGGCTGCAAAATAGGGCTAGTAATAGCACAGGGTAAAGTAAACCGAAGTGCTGATATTCAGCTATCCTGGACCTATAAGAATAGCAGTTTCATATAGTTCAACCTAATACGTCCATCACAGGGCCACCGTTAGATGAAGTGAGGTGAATATCGTGCCTGGCACACAGAAATGCTCTGTGCATGGTGACTGTTCACTTCCTCATTCCACCCTTCACCCAGCCCTATATTTTCCCCTTGTAAAAGTTCCCTCTGGCCATTCTGTACAGCCATGCCACTAGCTCCAGAGACATCTGGCCATGAGATCCTGTAATCTCTGGGGCTGGGATGTGGGAGAACGTACCATTCTCCTCCCCAGATTACAGCCCATCGGTGGAGCAATCTTCATTAATGGCCAGTTCCGCAGAGCTGACGTCTGCCTAGCACAGAAGAAAATTGTTTCTGCCACATCCTCCAATAAGAATGATTTTCTTCATGCTCCGTTTGTCTACAACTGTCTTTCCGATCATTCTCGCTATTAGCGCATGGTTTACATGCTTAAAATTCAGCCAGAGGAACTGGCTGAAATTTACGACCCACTGACGACTAAAGCCCTGAGTGATCAGATTTGAATATAAATGTTGCACTGAGGTCATCAGAAGTAACAGGTAGTAAGGCAGCCAGTCTGCAGCTTTCCCACACCAACAATCCATGCTTTAATCTGCTACCAATTAAAAGCATTGATCGGACCACCTATGTTCATTAACAGCACAGAAAACATGTTCCAGCCTCTTATTTTGAGATTATAATTTTTGATGGAGTTTCAAATGCCTTAGTGTCACTATTAACGTCAGCGTTTTTGCCAGTAATGCTCTGCTCAAACAGAACAATTCATTAGTGCTAAAACCAATTTACTGGAATGGGCTGAAAATCACCTCGGTTTTCTCTACTGGTGTACTACAAGATGCAATGTTTCGTGAGCTGATGGTTGACATGCCTGACACTTCCTCTCGTACTGCTTAGCTCCTCAAGGTGGAAAATCTCCCTCGGCAAATGAGATGCCAGAATAAAGCTTTAAAAAGAAGAAGGGGGAAAAAGCTCAGACTTTCAAAAAAATAGTTGACCATTCTTCTAAATAGCGACAGTCCCCTTCGTATTTTCAAATGAATGTATGTCTTGCAAGATAATCCTTAAGATAAATGAAATAATCAAAGCGAGAGCTTAAAGGGGTCCCTGATCCAGAGTAAACAGTGAGTAAATATTAGCTATTCTTTGGGGGAGGCATAAAAATTAGAGTGGTTAAGAACTCAGATGGACTCAAGCCTGTAATCCCACCACTTTGGGAGGCCAAGGTGGGAGAATCACTTGAGGCCAGCGGTTTAAGACCAGCCTGGCCAACAAAGGGAAACCTCATCTCTATTAAAAATACAAGCCATGTGTGGTAGCCTGTACCTGTAATCCCAGCTACTCAGGAGGGCTGAGGCATGAGAATCGCTGGAACCCAGGAGGTAGAGGTTGCAGTGAGCCAAGATCACAACATTGCACTCTAGCCTGGGTAACAGAGTGACACTCCATCTAAAACAAACACCAAAACTCAGATGGTAGGTCACATGAAGAGTTCACATCCCAGCCCTTTGATTTCCTAGTCAGGTGACCTGGAGCTTAGAATATGCCTCCCTAAATATTAGGTTGGGTTTTTCCTGTCTCTAAAATGAGCACGGCTTAGTCTCCTGGGACTACTGCAACAAGTTACCACAGACTTGTTGGTTTACAACAACAGCAACTGATTCTCTCTCTCGGTTCTGGAGGCTAGAAATCCAAGATAAAGGTGTCAGTAGGCTACCCTCTCTCCAAAGGCTCTAGATGAGGGCTGTTCCTCGCCTCTTTCAGTCTGTAGTGGCTCCTGGCATTCCTTGGCTTGAGGCAGCATCACTCCCATCTCTGCCCTTCTTTCCATGTTTGTCTTCCCCCGTGTCTGTGTCTTCTTCTCTTCTTACAAGGACATTAGACACTGGATTTCAGGTCCATCTTCAATCCAGGATCATCTCAAAATTCTAAGCTAACCTAATCACATCTACAATGACCTTATTTCCAAGGTTGCGGGGGGGGCATGAATTTGGCAGGGAGGAGACAGTATTCAGTCCACAACAGGGAATAATGGCAGCACCTGCTTTTGGAGGACAGTGAGACAGATTAAATGGAAAACATAATGCTAGGTGTGTGGCCAGGAGATGGCACATAACAGGGCTCAGTCAAAGGATCTAGAAATAGACACAACCACTCTAATTTACACTTCCCAAGCCCATTTGGTTTTTAAGAGCTGCATCCTCCTCCTGGAAATGTGGCTGTCCTCCCTTCCCTTGGGGATTTGTTTTTTTTTCTCCCCACTGCCATGCCAGTTTAGGACATTATCAACCTTGCCAGCCTCACATCCACAACTTGCTCAGTCACCTCCCTGCCTCCACTCAGCACTCTGTGCTTTTCCCCATAGCAACCACAGTGGGCTTTCCCACATGCAGACAGGCTCACGTGGAGCTTCCAGTCCTTCAACTTTCCCAGAGCCTGCAGGACCCAGTCCAGGCTTCCTTGGCCTTGTGGTCTGGCCCTGGCTCCCTCTCCAGCTCCGCCTGAATGGGCTGCTGCTCCCATAACATGCAACATCCCTGTGCAATATTACTCCCACTGGATGGAATGCCCTTCTACATCTTCCCCCTCAAATGTGTTCCCACTAAGTCATCTTCTACTTTCCAGTCTCAGGTAAGGCCCTGCCTCTTCTAGGAAGCTTTGTTGGTCTGATATTCCAAGTCTAAATAAACTGCCTTTTCGTATATTCCCTGCCTACTTCTAGCAAAGCTCCCCACCTCTCTGCATGGCGACTGCTTGATTACATGTCTATCTCCCTGGTCATAGGAAGAGTTTCCCACATTCAGGGATAGTGTCTTACTGATTGATAGTTTGACCATGTCCCCACCCAAATCTCATCTTGAATTGTAGTTCCCATAATCCCCATGTGTTGTCGGAGAGAAAAGGTGAAGATTATTGAATCATGGGGGCAGTTTCCTCTATCCGTTTCTCATGATAGTGAGTGAGTTCTCATGAGGTCACGTGAATATAGGAAGGGGAACATCACACACCGGGTCCTATGAGGGGGTGGGGGAGGGGGAAGGGATAGCATTAGGAGATATACCTAAAGTAAATGATGAGTTAATGGGTACAGCACACCAACACGGCACATGTATACATATGTAACAAATCTGCACATTGCGCACATGTACCCTAGAACTTAAAGTATAATTAAAAAAAGAGATTTTATGGTTTTATAAGAGGCTCCCCACTTCGCTGGGCACTCATTCTTCTTCTCCCTGCTGCCATGTGCACAAGGACATGTTTGTTGCCCCTTCTGCCATGATTTTAAGTTTCCTGAGGCCTCCCCAGCCATGCTGAACTGTGAGTCAATTAAACCTCTTTCCTGGCCAGGAACAGTGGCTCACACCTGTAATCCCAGCACTTTGGGAGGTCAAGGTGGGTGAATCACTTAAGGCCATGAGTTCAAGACCAGCCTGGCCAACATGGTGAAACCCCATTTCTACTAAAAATACAAAAACTAGCCAGGTATGGTGGTACATATCTGTAACCCCAGCTACTTGGGAGGCTAAGGCAGGAGAATAGCTTGAACCTGGGAGGTGGAGGTTGCAGTGAGCAAAGATCAGGCCACTGCACTATAGCCTAGGTGACAGTGCGAGACTCTATCTTAAAAAAAAAAAAAAAAAAAAAAAAAAAAAACCTCTTTCCTTTATAAATTAGCCAGTCTCAGGTATGTCTTTATTAGCAGCATGGGAACAGACTAATAGGAATTAATGAGTAAATCCTCATAGCTTTACCTACAATAACCTGAAAAATATGACACTGAAATTATGCACAACTTTCAACTAGGGACCCATTACCCAATTTTCTTGCAGCTTTGGGCACAGCCAGACTAGACCAAACCA
This sequence comes from Colobus angolensis palliatus, assembly GCF_000951035.1. Classification (NCBI taxonomy): domain Eukaryota; kingdom Metazoa; phylum Chordata; class Mammalia; order Primates; family Cercopithecidae; genus Colobus; species Colobus angolensis. Next base: position 1,826,150 of record NW_012119043.1, on the reverse strand, counting down.
CGTTATTCTAGGTCTTAACCTTGGCCCAAGTCAAGGCACTGTGACCCTGGGGACAGACCTTCATTTTCACAATCAATTTGTTCTTGAAAAGCTACTTACATTAAAATGTATACATAAGTGTATGTAGGAGCTTGCTACTTGGGAGGAGTATGACAAAGTGAGTCCAGAAAACATAGTTCTAACCAGGTGAGTGACCTTTGGAAAATCACTTAACCTTTTTGGACCTCAATAGCCTCAAATACTAAACAAGTAAGCTGATCTAGAAGACCAACTCATGGGAATCCCTCCCAGCTCATAAGAATCTCATTCTGTGTCAATGAAATTCAAATAACTACCCTTGAATTCATCCCTACCACCACCACTGCTGCCCAGCTAAGTCTTATAAAATATATACTCAGCTTCCTTGAAAGGGGATTCATTTGTCATGTGGCTCCTAGCCAGGTAGATCACAGCCTCCAGCCAGTCTTGCTTCTAAATCATAATCTCCAGAGCGTCACAGGCCTAAAATATTGACTGTTTATGTAGAGCCATGGAGAGTTCCAATCTGGCCTCAGCTGAAATGCTCCTGGAAAAATTAAATGTCATACATTCTTCAAACTCCAATACAAGTCAGAAAAGTCCTAGAGACCTCAGTCTTTTTGGGTTGAGGCTAAAATAAATCCGTGGAAAATTTTTTCAACTAAAACAAAAGATAACCCATAGCTTTATCCCTGTTCTCTAAACTTGTAATACTTGGCAGAAATTCTTTCTAAAGCACTAGTCGAAGTTGAAGGGCAAGCAACTTCTAAGAAACCTGGATGTGAATATATAATGGGGAGGGGATTTTGTACCTGGAACGATATCTAAAGAACCAAAGATCCCAGAATTACCAGGGCTGTGGGAGGCCCAAATGTTATGGCGGTGTAAACAGAAACTGCATTTGCACAATGCTTCTTAGTTTTACAAGTGGTCTTATTATACATTATCCAACCAATATAGTCAAACTTGTATCTAACATGACACTCACTTCAGGAGGATAAATCATCTTGAATATTTTATCATCTCCCCACATTATTCAACCAATTTAAATACTATCAAATGGTGGTAATGGCCAAACTAATATCTTTAGCTTTGGTATTTATCCTGAGCTACATAAAAGCACTTCCAAGCTGCCAGACTGACATCTCCACTTGAATACTTTACTCAGATCTTACAAAATCTAAACCACTCAACTTCAATCTCATGCCGTACCCCAAAATCACCTTCTGCCATGTGAAGAAGGACATGTTTGCTTCCCCTTCTGCCATGATTATAAGTTTCCTAAGGCCTCCCGAGCCATGCTGAACTGTGAGTCAATTAAACCTCTTTCCTGGCCAGGACAGTGGCTCAAACCTGTAATCCCAGTGCTTTGGGAGGTCAAGGCAGGTGAATCAGTTGAGGCCAGGAGTGACGCCCTCATCTCATTAAAGGACACCACCATCTACACAATCACTCAAACCAAAAACCTCAGAAACATCCTTTCTCTGCCTTTCTCATTCCTCATGACCAGTTCATAAGCAAGTCTCCCCGGTTCTACGTCCGAGATGCCTATCATGGATTTGTTTGTTCTCTCCAGTTCCACCCAATCCAAACCCCTTTCATCTCCCATTGGAAGTACTGCAACAGCTGAGCTATTTTTATTTTTGATTCCCCATGATCCATTTTCTACCCAGGTACCAAAATCATCTTTTAAAAATATAAATCATAGCATGTCACTTCCCTGCTTAAAGCCCTTCCACTCCCCCATTACATGTAAAATAAGGTCTAGCTGCTTTGCTGTGGCTTCCAAAGCCACGTGGATCCAGGCCTCATCTACCTTTCCAAGATTCTATCGCATCTTGGAATGACTCACATTCCATACCACGTCTTCTCCTCCCGACTCACCAGGGCCCAGCTGCACAGATCAAGCCCCATCCCACATCACTTGCTGTTCCCAAATCTCCCCAAGACTGGTTTCTTCCCAATATACCAGTCTCTACTTAAATGTTATCTCCCCAGAAAAGCCTCCCAAAACAAAATCACTGTGCCCCCGCATTATTCTCTACCACATCACTCTATTTTCTTCACAATATGCAGTATAGTTGGTCACATGATTATTAACTTATTACCTCCTTATCACCTCCCCATCCACACAACTACTAGAACATTATCTTGAAGAGAAGAGAGACCTTCTTCATCTCCCTTGTTATCCTGATCACCTCCTACTCACCTTACGGTGAAGGCAGGATTTTGACCCTAAAGAGTACAAAATGGCTGGGCATGTGACACCCCCACTGGACGGATGAGTCAGCAGCAGTTTAGGAGTCACAAATACTCACAGGCCAGGGTCGAAGGGCACCGCACACCATTCAGGGAGGAGGGGGTGCACTCCAAAGCAGCGGGACCTTTGCTTCCCACAAGAGGGTGCAGTTGACTTTTCTTATACTTCCATGGGCCAGCAGAGAGGTGAAACCCATTAGGTCCAGAACCAAGTAGGGGTCTGCAACCAGACCAGCTAATAGGAGAATGAACTGGGTGGGGAGCCTTTCCTGCAGAATGGGGGGCATATCTGTTGAGATCAGGATAACTCAGTTGGAGTGCTGGGACCTTTGAGGCTCAAAGATGTCAAGACAGCACTTGAACTGTTAGGCCATACATTACGCTTGTCCACTGGTTTATGTCCAGTGTCTCTAACAGTGCCTGGCACAAAGCAGATGCTCAACAAATAACTGAATAAATGAATCTGAGCCATAGAACCTCCCTCCTTCCTACCTATGACTTGACTGTCTAGACACATCCACAACTCCGGAGGTAACTTAGGTGATGACTGGATGGGAGTGAGGGTGATGTCAACTTCCTACAAGTGAGTCCTCCTCTAGTTTTGCCACCTAACAAGCTTTGTTTCTTTAATATCCCCTGTGGATTGGAAGCGTAATATTCACAAAGATCAATACAATGTTGTGTTTAAACTACAAATGTACCAGTGTTATAGATGAACAATGGGTCATCTACCCAAGCACCTATTCAGCTTTTGCATTTATTTTTCATCTGAACCCTTTTACTCAAAGGTGTCCCCTTGACAACACAGAGACATGATCAGACCCTTTTTTTTTAATATTCACTCATTTGCCCCAGAAGGAAAAATATACACACAAACTCAATTTTCAACAGCCAATGAACAATGATATGTCTTAATCAGAGCTTCTAATGTATATTTCAATGGTTATTTTCATATTTGTTTTTAATATGAAAGAGGACCATGCTCATTAAAGAAGATATGAAAAATACAGGGCATAAGAAATAATGGAATAAATGCTCAGAGCCCCATTATCCAGGCACACCCATTGAGGGATAGTTTCTTCTGATTTTTTTTTCTAGGCATAATTATTTTTACCATAGACAGATTTACACTACATGTATAATATTGTGTTTTCATTTTAGTTAATATCTTAGTACCACTCTTTTGGCATTATACTCTTTGAAAACAATTTTTAATGCAATGTTTAAATTTGTATCCATTAGACACACTTTAAGTTTCTTAGAGATTTATCGATGGTTGGATATGCAGGTTGCTTTCACTTCAGGTAGTTTGCAATATAACAGTAGTTATATTGCTCAACAAATACCTGAATAAATGAATCGGAGCCATAGATCCTCCCTCCTTCCTACCTCAGTACACTTTTGTTCTTTACGTTTTTATGATACTTAGGATGATTTCCTTGTGAGAATTTCTCAGAATCTCTGGTTCAAGTTCTCTTTAAGGTTTTGGGTATATCCTATCAAATTGTTTCCCAAAAGAAAATGCCAGATTACCTTCACAAAAACAAAAACCAAAAGCTGGTTTGCTTTTGTGCAGTGACAACGACTTTGGCTTTCTTCTGTTCCCTGCCATAATTCAAGAAAGCCTTTCAGTGCCTGCCTCACCTTTCATTTCTTTCCTATGATATTTTCACTCCTGAATTTCCTTTTGTCACTCAGAATTCCAAGTCAATGCATTTTCCTGCTACAATTTATAAAAGTTCACAATGTGATCATGCACTATAGCCAATAGTTCAGTCTACACTCTAGATAGAGGACTAACCCATCAGAAAGCCTGTCTCTTGCAGCCTGTAGACATATCAGAGTAAACAACAGCCCTTTCTACCAGTCATGGGGGCAGGTACAAATCAAAGACAGGAAACCTCTCTCTATGGGAGACAAGACTCTTGAGATTGACCTAATGACATGGCTTGGGATGAAATTAAATATTCAAGGCAAAAATTTAAGTTATCCGACAGCTTTTTTGTTGGGGAAGCAGAGTCTTACTCTGCTACCCAGGCTGGAGTGCAATGGGACAATCTCGGCTCACTGCAACCTCCGCTTCCTGGGTTCAAGAGATTCTCATGCCTCAGCTTTCCAAGTAGGTGGGATTACAGGCACCCACCACCACACCCAGCTGAGTTTTGTATTTTTAGTAGAGATGGGGTTTCACCATGTTGGCTAGACTGATCTCAAACTCCTGACCTCAAGTGACCCACCCTCAGCCTCCCAAAGTGCTAGGATTACACGAATGAGCCACGATGCCTGGCCAGAACTATTTTCTTCTGGCATTTCAAATGCAACCTTGTTTTAGATGTAAAAGAGATGAGTTCTGAGGATTCCCTTATCTCTGCAAAAGAAGGACTTCTTAGCAATGTGGCCTGAATGCAAAGAGCTTAGAGAATAGAAGCCCAGGCTTTGAATGAGTATAAATCATTCAGCCACGCAGAGTGATGGGGGTTTTCTCACCCTGTGTCTTCTGTAGCTCCTGATCCAATCCACCAAAACCAGTGCCCACAACTTGGAATCAAGGGCACCAAATGACCAAATGGTTTATTTGTCCTTGTCACTGTTGATGAAAAGGAATGCAGGTAAGCCTGAGTCACGAGCCCCTGTTTGAGTCCACCTCGGCAGGGATCAGAGCACTGACTTGTCTCTTCCCAGAGAAAGGCATGAGGGAGCAATGGGGGTCTCTTCATGCCACACCCCCTCTAGGACTGCCCTCTCCCCTCCTGGATTGCTCCCACTGGGAGGCCATATATGAAGACGGGCTTGTTTTAGTTTATAGCTCACCTTAGACTTCAATCTTTAAAATCCTTCCCTATGAGGGGCAACCTAGAGCTATGTGCTTAAAATCTTCAAAGACTTCAAATTGCTAAGGAAGTAATGGAAGGTATGTACCTACATTTGAAGCAATCAGGCTGTTCACTGCAGCTCTATTCAGAGCTGGAAATAATAGAAACAACCAGAAATGAAGGACTAACTGAATAGATTATGTACAGTTATCCATACAATGGAATCCTATGTGATCTTAAAAGTGATGTGCCAGAGAATGTTTAGCGACACAGAAAAAGCAATTACGCAATTGCTCTGGCCATAGAAAGAGACTGGACACTTCAAAATGGCAGCCTGAGATCACGTGTTTGCCTTCCCTGACTCCCCAAATCCCCTGGAAACCATAAACATGGGATCTATGATGAGGCAAGAACTAGAAAGAGTGAGTTGGCCCGCCTGGGTCCCACCTGTGTCTCAGTGGATGGTGACATTTGCCCGAACACTGAAACTGGAAAGGCATTTACTGAAGACATTGGCCCATCTTCCAGAGGGAGATCCAGGGATCCTAGGAGAGTGTTTTCATCCTTCGGGATAGTCCTACTTACGCTGGCGTTGGGAAGGGGTTGACCAGTCTGCTTCCCAGCTCCACTCCTACACATCCTAAAGCAAAGCCTCACAGATGACACCCCCAACACACACACGCCCCACAAACATCCCTCCAATTCAGAAGGCAGGTCTGGTGGGGAAACAGATTCACATGCAGCAGAGGAAACCCACACCAGCTATCTGCACGTCTCAATTTAACCTTTTCTTCATAGACGCGTACGGAGAAGCAAACATCACCAGCTAATTAAGAAGCACCAAGAGCGCAAAGTGGGGGAAGCACAGGGAAGAATCGGGTGAGCTGCTGCGGAAGAAACAGATAATTCAGGGTCATTTCCTACTCTTGAGTTCAACTGCATTCTTTATTCTGTAACAAATATCATTTACTGCTTTTGCAATTTTTAAAATCAATCTATAAACAAAGCTTGGGTGGCAAGGACAGTTATAGGAGAAAATGGGAATGCTATAAACCTTGATAATGTAAAATTAATAGCAGGAGAGAGATGGAGGCAAATGCTACAGCTCTAAATTTTTTTAAATCTTACCTTAGTGGGGAATCAAGACATGGTATGTAAAGCCAGTGAAAACTGTAATTGCGTAATTGCTTTTTCAGGTCATTATTTAATGTTACGCAGGTAACCAAGAGAATAGATGATATTAATTACATAACTATGCAAAGTCAGAGTATAGCCAGAGAAGAGAAAGGACAAGGTACTGCAAATAAGCCAAATCCCTTACATGTCTTAACAGAGTCAAGAGATGCAGCATTTTAAACTGATAACCAAGAAACAAGGTTATGGACACACAATTTAGAGATACGAAGGAGGATATCAGGAGAACTCATGACAAGGTCGGGCATGGTGGCTCACGCCTGTAATCCCAGCACTTTCGATAGGCTGTGGCGGGCGGATCACTTGAGGTCAGGAGTTCGCGACAAGCCTAACATGGAGAAATTCATCTCTACTAAAAATACAAAAATTAGCTGGGCATGGTGGCGCATGCCTGTAATTCCAGCTACTCAGGAGGCTAAGGCAGGACAATTACTTGAACCTAGGAAGTGGAGGTTGCAGTGAGTTGAGATCATGCCACTGCACTCCAGCCTGGGTGACATATTAACACCCCGCCTCAACAAAAAAGGACTTACAGCAGAGATGGCTCCATCTGATGCGTGGGTCTGGGGATGGAAGCCCAGGGGAATATTTCTCTTCAAGGCCTCATTTTCCTAAGGCCTCACCCTTCTCTGCTCCTTGATTTGCACAGCAAATGCATGTTTTATTGTTTCGACAATAACGTAATGTTGAAACACAACGCAGCTATGACTGGCAGGACACACATCAGAGGTTCTGTACGGGTCTGCAGATTACAGTCAGCTGAGAGTTTTACAAAGCTCTGATGTCAGAGATCTGCTTCTCCCCACCCCTACCCCACTCAAAATTCAGACTAGATTGGTCTGCGGTGGACCCAGGAGTGGTTAACAAACTCCCCCATGATTCGAACATGCAGCCTGGACTAAGATACACTGACTCTGCATAGAAGTACAGTGCTATTATCTTCTCTCTAACGTCTTCGGTCTCCTACATTTTCCAACCATCCTTGGAATAACCATGTATTGAGTGCTTACTGTGCTGGTAAGCACCTTGCTACATGCTGGGGAACCAGTGGTGAACAAGAAAAGCCTGACACCTTATGCTGGGGAATTTCCTGTGGAGTGGGGAAGGGAGGAAAGGAGAGGGAAAGCAGTTATTCAGCAAATGACTCATTCATTTATTCACTGTAATTGCGACAAATGCCACATACAAAGAAAGGGTGTGATAAATGCACACATTATTTTTGTAATTGGGATAAAATAGATGCTATTTTAAAAATCCACCCTCTCTTTGCATCCCTCAGTTACTCTGCCTCCCTCTCATTTCCAAGAGACTGGAGGTCAACATTTCTGCCCTCCTCAAAAATGCCATCAGGAGCTATAATCCTCTTTCCAGGCTAGGTTGGAATCTTCCCAAACAGTCTTAGGCTGCAAAGGGCCAGAGTGACCGAGTACAGCATGCATGTGGCTTAAAATTCTCACCCCCAGTCAGGAGTGAAAAGAGCAGGCAGAGAGCAGGAAGGAGGAGCCCCCAGAACATGCCTGCTGTGAAGTTCTCACAAGAGACAGGCCTGCAATCAAGGCCTCCTTTCAAGATGTCCACAGACTCCTCCTGCACCGTAACAGCCTCCAAGAGAATCAAGGAGGCGAGGAAAAACATGGACCTCGGCTGGGCGCGGCAGCTCACGCCTGTAATCCCAGCACTTCGGAGGGGAGGCTGAGGCAAGTGGATCACCTGAGGTCAGGAGTTTGAGACCAGCCTGGCCAACATGGTGAAACCCCGTCTCTACTAAAAATACAAAAATCAGCTGGGAGTGGTGGTGTGGGCCTATAATCCCAGCTACTCGGGAAGCTGAGGTGGACGGATCACCTGAGCCTGGGAGGTGGAGGCTGCAGCGAACCGCGATCGTGCCACTGCACTCCAGCCTAGGAGACAGAGTAAGACCCTGTCTCCACAAAAAAAAGAAACAAAGAAAAATATGGGCCTCATTAATCTGTGGGAACAACAGGAGAACACTGACTTACAGCTGAGGAGGGGCCCCCATAAACTCAGAGCCTGGGCACCCACGGTCAGCCCTCTTTGACCTGCCATGTCTGCTCCGATACCAGAAAAAAACAAAGTGATTTTTGTTTGTCCACTTATTTTTACTAGAAAGGAAAAAGAGTGAAAAACCAAAAAAAAAAAAAAAAAAAAAAAAAAAAGAAGATGAGGAAGAAAAAAATATCCCCAGTTGAAAGGTAAGACTATAAATTGGGAAATTATAGAAAATCAGAGCCTTTAACTTAATCCAACACCAATAAAAAGCAATAGACAAGGGATAATGATGGAC
>NW_012119043.1:1808948-1817511 GCF_000951035.1 Colobus angolensis palliatus | reverse complement strand
CACCCACGGTCAGCCCTCTTTGACCTGCCATGTCTGCTCCGATACCAGAAAAAAACAAAGTGATTTTTGTTTGTCCACTTATTTTTACTAGAAAGAAAAAAGAGAAAAAAAAAAAAAAAAAAAAAAAAAAAAAAAAAAAAAGAAGAAGAGGAAGAAAAAAATCTCCCCAGTTGTAAGGTAAGACTATAAATTGGGAAATTATAGAAAATCAGAGCCTTTAACTTAATCCAACACCAATAAAAAGCAATAGACAAGGGATAATGATGGACAATAAATACGGATGCATCTTCTAGTTAAATTACAGGGGCCGGTGGAAGCGCGGAGCAGCCAAGAGCTTCACGCCAGGGCTATTACGATGACTAATTTGGTTAGCGGCAACAACAGGCTTCTTGTGGCGAGGCCTGCCTTTTCCCATTTCATCTCATTTTTACTTTAACCATGTTTTTATTTTTACAGGCTGATTTGATTCTGTCCCATGCTTTCAGAATTGTGTTTTTCGGATTTACAACCTGAAAGCTAATGGTTGTGACGTCCACACCTCACTGTGTCATTCCCGGTGGATTTTCCCTACACAGGAGACCACCCAGGGCCCTAGAAGGGGCTCCCTGGGCCTGAACCCCAAAGTCTCAGGGCTGTGTAGTCCCCAAAAGGGGCATCTTTATTAGCTCCAGGAGAGAACCAACCGTGGCCACAATTTACCTCCTTCCCACCCCACTAGGCCAACTGACTTGATCTACAGACACCCCCCTCCCCACCCTCAAAAAGTCTCTGTTGTCCATCAGAGGATTTGAGTCCTACAGGACCCCGTGGTCCTCAGGCGGGAAGGTGCCGCTCTGTGAAGGAAGCTCTGGAAATTTGTAGGGACAATTTTAGATGTTAGAGTGACAGCAGGAGGACGAATAGCACTGGGTGTTGTTAGGGACTTACAGGCCAGGCTTCCTGCAGCATAAGAGACAGACCCACAGAAAAAGCAAACTTTCCACATTCCGCATGACTATGCAGCACTATGGGTAGTCCTGCAAGACACTAGCATTGGCAAACAATAATAAAAAATAAACCAGCAACTGGACGCAGTGGCTCACACCTGTAATCCCAGCACTTTGGGAGGCTGAGGCAGGCAGATCACACGGTCAGGAGAGCAAGACCAGCCTGGCCAACGTGGTGAAACCCTGTCTCTAGTAAAAATACAACAATTAGCCGGGCATGGTGGCGGGTGCCTATAATCCCAGCCACTCGGGAGTCTGAGGCAGGAGAATCGCTTGAACCCAGGAGGCGGAGTTTGTAGTGAGCCGAGATCGCGCCACTGCACTCCAGCCTGGGTGACAGAGAGAGACTCCATCTCAAAAATAAATAAATAAATGAAATAAACCAGCTTAGAATTATTGTAACCCAGACCCTAACTCCATTTTACAAAGTATGTCTGCACGGTTGAAATACACACTGGATTTTTCATGTGCATGAAAAGAAGTCTGCAGTTTGTGCCATTCAGAACTTTACCAAAGGCTATTCAGCGTTTTCAGAAAATCAGGTCATGGACGACAACACAAGCCAAATAACCAGGACAACACCACGTCAGCCTCGGCAGCCGTCACACTCAGGGTGACTACGGACTTACACATTCCTATAAACTCATAGCATTCTATTGTGGCTCTGGTCCCAAAATGTCACTATGGAGAAAGAGTGTCACTAATTCTCAGTGGGCTCCTGCCATCCTTCTCTTAAATCCCAATATCCATTAGCAGTAGATGGGGGATCAGTCACTTTATTATGCACTGCAGTGTTACTGAGCAGGTGCCCACTGAAGTATGTAGGATTCTATTTTAAATTGCCTCCTTTTATTTCTCCTTTATACCAGGGCAAAATTTCTTCGGATGCTATGCGTAAAGGTTGGCTGTTTTATCTTTATGTTTCTCAGGGCAGTAAAGGTTACTGCAAAATACTTTACCTTTTGCAAAGGTTATTGCAAAATACTTATATTAATACCATGAGGCATCTGGTCTGATCATTTTGGCGCAGCAGGAAGTTTATACATAATACTGCTTACACCTAAAATACATGACCAGGCCATGAGCTGGCCCTGAGCTCTGATCACTGAGTGGCTGGAGTCAACCTAACTGATAGTCTGGACTTCACACTTGCAGGTGGGCTAGTGTTTAAACCCTGGGCAGGTTCATGAACTGCCTTGCTCATCACAAGACGTTCCTTCCATTCCTAGGTGCTCTTCCCCCAGCCCAAGGCCTCCCAGGCTCTGCCTCCTCCAGCTCCAGGCCCAGCTCTCTCATCTCACCTGGCCTCCCTGTCTCCCCACGTTTCAGTACCTCTCCCTCTCACTGTTTCACAAATGCCTCCCTTTCTACTACAGGGCCTTTGTACATGCAATTTTCTCCTACTGGTCTGTTCCCAGCTAACTCCCATTTATCTTTCAGGTGTTACTTTGTCTGAGAGGCCTCCTCTGACCCCCAGGTCAGGCCCTACTACCTGCGGCCATTTCCTGCAATGGCCACAGTTGTAATTACCTGTGTCATTATCTGCTTGACATCGACCTTCCTGACTGGTTCCTCCATGAAAAGAGGGAGTTCTTTCAGCTTCCCTTCTCCCTGTACCCCCCAGTTGAAGGTCAGTGGAGAATCTGTCAGTGGAGCTCAATACTTACTGATGAATGAGTGAAGGTACATTTGAAGCCTCTAAACATAAAACCAAACTCCTTTTGCAAAGTTCTTGAGATAGTAACAGTCTCCTCTCTACCTACTTGAACAATAAGCAAAATGAGAAGGTGCACCAGAAGCCTTCAGGGTGAAGAATTCCTAGGAAAACCTTCACAAGGATGTCAGCTTCAGGAGCGCAGGTATTTGGGACTGTTTCATTCACTGACACGGCTGGAGCCCCTAGCACAGGCTGTGGGCCACAGAAGGAGGCCAATAGATGATTACTGAACCACCCCATCAGCCACAGGAGGCCAAACATTGCCCCTGGCTTCTTACTGACAGCAGCAGAATTATGGCACAGTGAAGCATTTGAGAGGGTTTTGAAGAAGGGATAATGGCCCACCAGAAGTGGGGTTGAGGCCGGGTGCGGTGGCTCAAGCCTGTAATCCCAGCACTTTGGGAGGCCGAGGCAGGTGGATCACGAGGTCAGGAGATCAAGACCACCCTGGCTAACACGGTGAAACCCCGTCTCTACTAAAAAATACAAAAAACTAGCCGGGCGAGGTGGCGGGTGCCTGTAGTCCCAGCTACTTGGGAGGCTGAGGCAGGAGAATGATGTGAACCCGGGAGGCGGAGCTTGCACTGAGCTGAGATCCGGCCACTGCACTCCAGCCCGGGCGACAGAGCGAGACTCCGTCTCAAAAAAAAAAAAAAAAAAAAAAAAAAAGAAGTGGGGTTGAACTATCCAGGCCTTTGTGCCACCCACACCTCATTCTGGTATGCTCAGAGCTGAACCACACGCTGTGAGCACAACTATTCCACCTGCAAGCCAGCTTGGAAGGCTGGAGCTGTTATCAGCACAGTCCCTGTCTTGGCTATGCTTTAGGTCCCTTTCCCAGGACTCCACAGGCCCCTCAAAATCAACCAGATGCTTGAGACCAAGGAGTCTTGCCATTTCAGAAGAAACCCTTCCACCAATGTCAACTCAATCAGAAACACACTATGCCCTGAGTCTCGCCCAAGGCCTGAGCCTGTAACGGCTGGGAAAGTTTATGGCGCAAAGTGAACCCAGTTCGGGCAAATCCTGACAAACCCAAACCGCAAAGGCCTGGACTCTCAGGGTACCAGGAGTCCTAGAACACTGGATACCTGCCCCACCTCCCGCTCACTCCCAGGAGTCACTCGATTAAGCAGAGATTACTGTGGATAGATCATTATGTAAAGACTCCGGCTGGAAGGGCCTTAACAGAGTGAAAAGAAAACAGTGCATAGCTGAGTCAGGCAGAGAGGCAGGAGCGAAACAGACCCAGTGCACGGCTGGTTTTCCTGGTCCCCTTCTCCACCGGGAATGCCAGAAGAGTCTAGCAACTTCATAGCGGGTGGAGCCTCCCTGGTACTTCCATTTAAAAGGCCACAGGTCGGAGGGTTGTTACGAATAAAGGAAAACCCCGCACTGCTCATGTCGAGAAAAGCCATAAAGATCACCTTATACCTTATTGAATAAATATTTGAACAAAACAGTGACTGTCCTATGGAAAAAAAGGTTTCCAGATGCCTCTCTCTGAGCACATGGTTCCCAACTCAGCTATATTCCCAAAAACATCATATGTCATTACAAATTTTTACACAGCAAGTTATACTCAATTTCTCCAACCCAGAAACCTCCTGGCCTCCTCTCCATGTAATGCCCCATCTGCCTACATTTTTCCCCAGATGTCCACTGGCCAGCCCCTCCTCACCCTCCAGGTTTCAGCTTAAATGTCACCTCCTTCAAGAAGCCTTCCCAGATCTCCCTGGCTAAGGTCAGTCCTCCCGGGTCCCTCTCTTTCACTCGCCTGTTTATCTCCGTGGTGCTCAGGACAATCTGAAAGCATCTTACCTATTTGCCTGATGACTTGTTTTTCTGTGCTTCCCCTACTAGAACGCAGCAAATGTGAGGACAGGAACCATCTCTCTCAGCCACACTGCAATCCTCCAGGGGTTTGGTTTAGCCTAGCACCCGGCACTCAGTGCCCACTTAGTCACTGTTGAAAAAGGACTGCCGAGGATGCCTGCTACTTAAACAAATAATTCATTTAGCCACCTCTATATGGGTAACCATTGTGTGCTAGGAACGGTGCTGGATGCCTGAACCTCATCATGAATCATTTTGTAGCAAGCAGTAGCGAGTTTCTACCTCTCTGGCTTCTCAAGCTGTGCCTGGGGTACATTCCTGCCATGCGAAAGTTCAGTAAGGCCTCCAAATGCATGTACTGTGTTTGTGTGTATGCACATACACACACACAGCCCACCAGAGCCATCCTCAGGGGTGCTCTCTACTGCCTCAGGAGACAGGGCTCACAGGGCAAAGCCACCCACACAGTGTAACAATTAATACCGCAGCATCCAGACCCACAGTGTCAGTGTGGATGGCAGCAGCTTCTGGTCAAGAGTTTCCAGCATGTGCTGACTCTACCTGTGATGGTTAATTGTGTACATCAAGTTGGCTGGGCCATGGTGCCCAGACATGTGGTCACACAGCATCATGGATGTTTCTGGAAGGGTGGTTTTGTATGATATTAACATAGAAATCAGCAGACTTTGAGTCCAGCAGATTGACTCTCTAATGTGGGTGGGTCCCATCCAATCAGGTGAAGGCCTGAAGAGAACAAAGACTGACCTCTCAAGAGCAAGACAAAATTATTCCAGCAGAGAGACTTGGAGCTTGAACCATAACCTTGGCAATGTCATGGGTCTCCAGCCTGTCCAACTACCTTGTAGGGTTTTTTGGGGTTTTTTTGTTTTTGTTGTTGTTTTTGGTTTTTTGTTTGCTTGTTTGTTTTTTTGAGACGGATTCTTGCTCTGTTGCCCAGGCTGGAGTGGAATGGCAAGATCTCAGCTCACTGCATCCTCCACCTCCTGGGTTCAAGTGATTCTCCTGTCTCAGCCTTCCCAATACCTGGGGTTACAAGCACGTGCCATCACGCCTGGCGAATTTTTATGTTTTTAGTAGAAATGGGATTTCACCACGCTGGCCAGTCTGCTTTCAAACTCCTGACCTCAGGTGATCCACCTGCCTCGGCCTCCCAAAGTGCTGGCATTACAGGCATGAGCCACGCTGCTCCTGGCCATACTGCGGGTTTTAGATTTGCCAGTCTCCTTAATTGCATGAGCCGATTCCTTAAAACAAATCTCTTTTAATGCACACAGATACACATCTGATGGTTCTCATTCTCTGGTGAAACCTAATTCTCTGGTGAGCCCACTCGAGGGCTCCAACCTCACTTCCAGAACACAGCCATCTGTGGACACATCAGGATGACAGGGAAGGGACAGTGGATGGCAGAGGCCCCAGGCCTGCTGTATAAGACACCATGAGATAAGAGCCAAGAAAACAGAGGAGATGGCATGAAAGAACTGGGTGCTGAGAGCCCTGCACTCAGCTGGAAGCCAATGTGAATTTGAACCCTGCCTTTACCACTTACAAGGGCATTATCTTGGGCAGGTGACTACAGGGCTCTGGGCTCCAATTTTCTCATCTATAAAGCAGGGATGGTTGCAGCCTCTGTATCACTAGGCTGTTTAACCACCTGGCCTGGTCCCTGGACATCTGTTTTTACTGTTATTACATTTAATGGTAGCCAGCGAGTAGCCTCTCTCTCCCCTGGGGTCAATCGGGAGAAGTTTCTCTGCTCTCTCCCCGGAGTGAGAACAGAAAAAACAGTCACAAGAAGTAGCTGTTCCCTCTCCAGAGAGAGTCGATTTTAGTAGCAAACAGGCTGGTAAAGGGATGGCTCCGGATTAAGTGCTGAGCAGGTAACAGCCACTTCCTCCAGCAAAGAATTCAATAACAAAAAGAGGGAAAGTGTTTCTGCACAGTTGGTGGCATCCCTGGAGAGAAGCGAATGGCTCTGTGCTGACCCGAGGGGGCACCTCTTACGGACCCTCCGTTATCGACAGACACCCTGGCGGTGGCTGAGAACACTGGGTAGGGTTTTAGTCTTATAGGGTCAATGGAATTGGTGCTTTTATCTGATGCTTTTAAATTATTTATTCCTTTCCAAAAAAAAAAATTCAGCAACCCTTCTGCTTACAGACGTCCTGCCTTCCAACACCCTACTTTGAGTAGGACACCCCCACAAGTCCGAATGTGCCCTGCAACTGCACCAGGCAGGTTCAGAGTCATTATCTCCTCTTCCGTGAAAAACAGACTCACTTTAGGGAAAACGGCATCTTTGGATTTCACCTGAATGTTAAATCTGTTTTGAAGGAGACTCAGAGGATTTCATTTGGGTTTCTGTTTTGGGTTTTGGGTTCCATTTCCACACCTTCCACCAGCAGCACTTCCCCTGCAGACTTCCTGTCCCTGCACAATCTCTCCTTCCGGGGGTGAAAGGAAGCTAAAACTGCTGTTGTGCTTGCACTGGAGCCCATGAAAGGCATACACCGCTGCAGACATAGGATCTGAGGTTTGGAGTTCCACCTGGAGCAGAAAGCTTACCTCTAAGAGCTGGAATGAGCCGGCCCAACTCTCGCCAATCCCAGCTTTTGCGGACACGGGGGGTCCCAGGTGAGCTGGAAGAGGTGGGAACCTGAGGACAGTGTGGACCAGCAGGTGCGTGGGTCTCGCTCCATGAAAGACCTCTTGCCACTCTCTCTTGCCCCTACACCACCCCTTCTTCTCCACAAATCTTGCCCTGTTCAGCCAGACTCATATTCAAAGCGAAAGGACACATTCTCTCTTTCTTCGATGTGGGGCTCCACAAGGAAGGAGGGGAGTCACATGGCTGACTGCACTATGGCCCGATTTGGTAAATAGCATATCTGAGTCTTCTTTCCCTGGAGGTCATCAACTTACCAAGAGACTTGGGGGCTATGGCAGGGAGGAGATCTCCATCATCCAGTACGTTTGGGGACTTAGCATAGAAAACACACATGCTGGCCAGGCGCAGTGGCTCATGCTTGTAATCCCAGCACTTTGGGAGGCTGAGGTGGGCGGATCATGAGGTCAGGAGTTCAAGACCAGTCTGGCTAACATGGTGCTAAAAATACAAAAATTAGCTGGACATGGTGGTGCACTCCTATAATCCCAGCTACTCAGGAGGCTGAGACAGGGGAATCACTTGAACCAAGGAGTCGGAGGTTGCAGCGAGCCAAGATCGCACCACTGCACTCCAGCCTGGGCAACAGAGTGAGACTCCATCTCAAGATAAATTTTAAAAAAAAGAAGAAAGGAAGGAAGGAAGGAAGGAAGGAAGGAAGGAAAGAAAGAAAGGAAAGGAAAGGAAAGGAAAGGAAAGGAAAGGAAAGGAAAGGAAAGGAAAGAAAAGAAAAAGGAAAGAAAGAAAGAAAGACAAAGAAAACACAGACACCGTGTGCCTGGACTTCCTTTCCTCTCCACGTGCAGCTGCCAACTCCGACATGGAGAATGTCACCCAGTTGGGGCAAAGAGAGAATGATGATGGTCTTTGACAGCATCAACTCTGCCCCCAGACACGCTTTTCACTGAAAGCGCTTCATACCAGGGCCAAATGGAGACAGCATTTTACTTAAAATTCCAAGAGTCAACTAAAGAAGGAAATGTGAAATCCAACCACAGCATCTTTCCAAAGATTCTTGATGACTCTTTACTCATACACAAGAATTTGTCACATACACACTAAAATCTAGTGACTGAGGTAAGTACTCAAGGTAGAAAACAATGTCACTTGGCTAGCAAGGAGATGTTTCTTTGTCCATCCAACCAAGATCTACAGAGTGTCCACTATGGTTAAGACAACATGTGAAAAAGGAGGATGGAGCAGATTATGGCCCTCACGGATGTGACATACAATCGTAGAAGAAGACATGAGCAGGTCGGGCATGGTGGCTCACAACTGTAATCCCAGCACTTTGAGAGGCCAAGGTGGGGTGGATCACCTGAGGGAGGGAGGGAGGGA
>NW_012119043.1:1802331-1808370 GCF_000951035.1 Colobus angolensis palliatus | reverse complement strand
AGAAAGAAAGAAAGAAAGAAAGAAAGAAAGAAAGAAAGAAAGAAAGAAAGAAAGAAAGAAAGAAAGAAAGAAAGAAAGAAAGACATGAGCAAATAATCATTTCAAAACATCCTTTAGTAGAGGGAGAAGTCACTGGTATAAAATTAAAGGTGTTTCATGCCATCATCTCCTGGGAGAAAAAGGCCAAACCAGACCTAGAGGAAAATCAGAATCCTCACCCAAATGATCCAGACACCCACAAACCAAAAGTCATCCTGAACCACCATGAAATGGGATTTTGCACAGTCTGTATTTTTAGAACTTTCTCATTCCTTTGTGCAGTCCTGATTTGACACAGGGGTGTGCACCTCTTACTCTCCAGATTAAAGAAATGTCATCATCAGAGCTTCAAATATGTGACAGAAGCCCCATATGGAAGAGCTAGAGACCAAAGCAGCTTCCTGTGACCCTGAGCCACAAATGCGGAACAAATATGCAGCCAGGGGAGAGGAGGGAGACCCAGGATATGGCCATTTCCACCAACCCCAAAAAAGCCCAACATGTGGTCTTCAGCATATGCCTGGGGCTGCAGGCCGTCTGTGGCAAGTCAAGGCTGTTAGTGGACAAAGGCCCACTGTCACTGCAGGTCATTTTCTGAGGGTTTTCTGCTATATTTTTTCAGACCACTTCCTAGAGAGTTAGTATCATCAGGGGTTATCACTGCCACTTTATAGACATTTATGAGATATAAACATAGCAATATATTATAAATCGTCATTCTTAATGTGGCAGAGAACACCCATCTAACATTAAGAGAAGCATAGGAATTGCTCAAAGACTATTTCAATCAAGTCTATAGGAAAAGCAAGCTATGATAGCATCAGTAGAAGTCACATGTTGCTAAGTTCAAAGATTCTCAGATTCTTGGGCAGAGAGGAGAGGAGGGAATGAAGTTGGAAGGCAGATAATTTCTTCTAATAACAGCTGTCTCTAGTGCTGGTTTGTGGTTCCTAAAAATGTGGCAACTGAAAAAGCACATATGCAGGATAGCACACCTACTCCCTCTCCTGAACCCTGTGCCTTGGCAGACATTACTAATCAATCATGATGCTTTTTCCTGCTACACTTAGTACCATAGAATCCTGCACAGAGTAATTCAGGCAACCATGAGCAATCAGGCCGACTTGGCCTGCTCTTCCTCTCCCTGCTTTAAGAATCATCCTAAAAGCCAGTTGTCTTTATGCCTCAGGAAATCAGCACAGAGGAATAAAGTGCTATTTTTCCATAGCCCTAAACAGATTTCCTAGATCTGACTTTGACTTGGTTTGTCCTAAGTCATGCAAAAGAGTATGAACTCTTGTTTATGTGGGTAATTCTAAAACATAATGGAATCCTATGTTCTATATCCCTTAATGGTCACCGTGGAAGCTGATGTAATGTTAGTGCTTCCCAAAGAAAAATAGATGGCATGACCTCCAGAGGCCCTTTCTGGGTCGGATTTAAAGGGCTCCAGTTATCTAGTAATGTGGTCCACTATGATCACAGGATCAAGTGGATCAGATGAAAAATGCTCCATAATCAAACCCTAGATATGTTCATTTTTGAAGCACCCATTTATATCAACTTCACCAAAAACAAAAACAAAAAAAAAAAGCTTTAGAAGTACCTCACAAAGAGCCTCATTGGAAACTAAGTGAACAGCTCCTCCCTACCTCCCACAGCAAGCTCATCCTCCAACAGAGATGCTATGAAAAGGATGACTTGGCTGAGAGTGTCTGGTGGACATTGTAAGGCACCATCCAGACTCCCTTCGGTAATGAAGGTCTCATACTCCCAGCTATCAGCCCCTGTCAGCAACTGCCTGCACTGAAGGATCCTGTCTTGCCAGAGGTCAAGCCAGTGCATACCCAGCCACTGACGTTACAGGATGATAGCAGCCAGGCTCCTGGCCTCATGGGGGACAATGCTCAAATTCCAGCCCAGCTTTGGAGCACACCTGAGAAGGCTTCATGGATACTGCATTCAGCTCACTTCTGCCTCCTCCTCCTCCCTTCCACAGATGTTCATCCCAAGCCACCCCAGTATTGGCTTCTCAGGCAATCCCACCTGCAAAAGAATGAGTGGTGGGAAGGAAAAGCAGCAACAGGCTAAAATGTGGTAAATGTGCACCATGGAATCCTACACGGCCATAAAAAGCAACAGAATTACGACCTTTGCAGCAATGTGGATGTACCTGGAGGCCATTATGCTAAGCAAATTAATACAGGAACAGGAAACCAAATACCACATACTCTCACTTACAAGTGGTAGCTAAACACTGGGTACTCATGGATGTAAACATGACAACGAGAGACACTAGGAAGTGCTAGAGGTGAGAGGGCGGTGGGGGAGGTGAAGGTTGAAAAATGGCCCATCAGATCCTATGCTACTTACCTGGGTGATGGGATCATTCACACACCAAATCCCAACAATATGCAACTGACCCATGTAACCAACTCGCACGCGCGCCCTCAGAATCTAAAATACAATGGTTAAGATCCAGGATACATGTGCAGGATGTGCAGGTTTGTTACAGAGATAAATGTGTGCCATGGTGGTTTGCTGCACCTGTCAACACCCCCCACTAGGTATTAAGTCCTGCATGCATTAGCTATAAAATAAGCTTTAAAAAAAAAAAAAAAAAAAGTAAAATGCCACTCATCTTTAGAATCCTCCCTCAGGGATGGGCACCTGGCCTATCTTTTCCATTGCTTCTCACAATGTGAGTACGTCCATTCTACAGGCTAAGAGTGGGGACAGAGTTCAGAAAGATTAAGTAAACTGCCCAAGGTGATAGAGCTCGCCCAGTCTTGTTGCAAGACACCACACTGACAAACTACACAGCCTGTCAGTGAACTCTGAATCACTGAAACCTGCATGGGCAAGTTACAATAAACACGATTTTGACCAAAATTAGGTGGTGCTGTCTTTCGATGCAATTCAGCAGATGTTCACTGAGCCCTTGCCAGTGTGCTAAGAAATTCAACAAATGAGAGAGAGAGAGTGCACACTCCCCAGCTCTTTAGTTTATTAGCCATCAGTGATTACTGATTGAATACCTACTAAGAGGCACATAGTGGGGATAAACAAATACATAAATCTGAAGGTGACCAGGGAACACGTGGGGTCCCTAGGACAGTGAGGGTTGGTTGATTTCTCCTTCTTTATCCTTAGATTACTGAGAAATGGGAATTGCAAAGCCCTGAGCTTTGGGCAATAATGCCCAGGAAACCTCGCAAGGTTGTCACAGAAATGCATTTTATTTTCTAAACTACTCTGAGATGCTTGAACAAAAGGCAATGCCTGGCCTCAACGAGCCAGGCCATTGTAGCTCTGGAAGACAAGAACCCTTTCTGCCAAAATCTGGTTGGATGCAACACAAAACAGGGAGACAATGATTTATAAAAAGAGCCAATTTCACAAGATGATTCTATGAGCTGCTCAAAGGTACAATCGTCCAGGGAAGAGGGGACACAGGAGACAGCGAGAAAGATTTGTAAAAGAGGGTATTATATTGGTAAGACAGCTGCCTCCTGCGCACAGAGAGGCAGCAACAGCCCAGGGTAGTCCTGGTGTCTGTGGTCCCTTCACCATGAAACAGGTGGTGGGGGAAGCTCAAAGTGTTCCCTGATGGATGGTGTCAGGGAGCCAGGATAAAGGAGTCTCACGTGGGAGTCATTCTGTGGTGATCGAACAGTTCTGAATCCCGGTTGCATTGGTTGTTACATAAATCTATACATGCGAGGAAACCGCAGAGAACCACACACACAAATGTGTATGCGTGAAAACTGGTGACAGTGAACAGGGTCTGTGGTTTAGTGAACAGATGGTACCAATGTCAATTTCCTGATTGTGATACTGGGCTGCAGTTGTACAAGACGTCACCTTGGGGGAAGCTGAGGAAAATATTCATGGGACTCTATTTACTACTGTTGTAACTTCTTGAGTCTATAATTATTTCAACCTTCTCCCTCTCCCCTCTCCTCCCTCTCCCCACTCTTCCCTCCCCTTCCTCCCTCTCCCTCCCCCTCTTTCCTCCCCTCCTCCCTCTCCCTCCTCCTCCTTCCTCCCCCTCCTTCCTCCTCCCTCTCCGTACTCATCTTCCCTGCTCCTTCTTTCTCCTCCTTGTCTCTGTTCCTCCCTCCTCCTCTTTCCTCCCACTCCCTCTCCCTCCTCCCTCTCCAACCTCTTCCTCTTTCCTCCCCCTCCCTTTCCCCCTCTCCCTCCTCCTCTTTCTCTTTCTCTTTCCTCCTTCTCCCTCCCCCTCCCCCTTCTTTCCTTCCCCTCCCTTTCCCCCTCCCTCTCCCTCCCCCTCTTTCTCTTTCCTCTCCCCTCCTTCCTCCTCCCTCTACCTCCCCCTCCTCCTTCTTCTCCATCCTTCTCCCTCCTCCTCCCTGTCCCTCCACCCTCTCCCTCTTCTTCCTTTCCTCACCTCCTCCCTCTCTCCCCTCCTCCTCCCCTTTGTTTCCCCTCCCTCCCCCATCATGCTCCCTCTACCTCCTCCCTCTCCTTCTCCCTCCTCCTTTCCTCACCTCCTCCCTCTCCCTCCTCCTTTCTTCTCCCCCCATGCTCCCTCTCCCTCCTCCTCCCTCTCCCTACTCCTCTTCCCTCCTCGTTGTTTCTCCTTCCTCTCTCTGTTCCTCCCTCCTCCCTCCTTCTCCCTCCTCCTCCTTCCCCTCTTCCCCTTTGCTACGTTCTCCCTCCTCCTCTCCCTCTTCTCTCCTCCACCTTTCTCCCTCCTCCCTCTCCCTCTCTCTCTTCCTCTACAAACAATGTCATGTTCAACATCCTTCAACAATGCATCTGTGCCTGCTGGTACTTGCATTTGCATGTGCTAGATTTTCAGGAGGAAGAAGGCTGAATCAAGAGGTTTTCGTTATTTTCAGTTAACAGGTACGGTCTAATTGTTTTTCAAGAAAACGCTTCACTTTGACCAACAGTGTATAGACACCCTTTCCCCCTTATTCCCACATGCAACAGGCACCATGGTTCTTTTCGTATTTTTGACATTCACGCAGCTAAAAACAGATATTGAGTTTGGGTTTTCACGTCACTAGCCACAAGCATGCTTTCACGGGTGCTGGTGCCGTCTGGATTCGCTCACCCAGCAACGGCCTCTCCATATCCATTTTTCTATTGGGTTTCTTAGGCTCATCTGGATGAGTCAGTGTTATTTGCATATTCTTTGCAAAATATCTTCCAAGACTATTATTCAGCTACTGACTTCGGGATCTGTGTTGCCACTCAAATGTCTTTTTTAATAATTAAAGAATCAAATAAGCGTGGCTCTGGAGACTCTGTGTTCCCAGGCCCTCCTGGGGTGGGGCTGATTCATTTTCTTCTTGGGCTCCCTGGGCCAAGGAGCCTCACTCGAGTCTCCGTGCACGGCTTCCCTTACCTCCTCAGGGTCAAGATCCTCCCGAGACTCACGACATCCCAACTCGCCCCATTCTCTCTACTGGAACCCGAAAAGTCAAAGCCACACTCGCACGTGGACACCCCCAGGGCCCAGCTGCCATTTGGCTCAGCAGAGGCAGGTGAATTCGGTTTAGAAGGAGAGGAGAAAGGAGCCAGGCTCAGGCTGCTGCCCTCACGGAATCCCATTCCTTCATTTAAGAAGAAGGTAGATGAGAGGCGGGCGCCATGGCTCAGGCCTGGAGTAATCCCAGACTTTGGGAGGCCGAGGCGGGGGATCACTTGAGGTCAGGATTTTGAGACCACCCTGGTCAACATGCTGAAACCTCATCTCTATCAAAAAACTACAAAAATTAGCCAGGTGTGGTGGCCCATGCCTGCAGTCCCAGCTACTTTGGAGGCTGAGGTGAGAGAATCGCTTAAGGAGGAGGTTAAGAATCCTAGCTTAAGATTCGCTAGGAGGCAGAGGTTGCTGTGGACACAGCAACGGGAACATCACACACCGGGGCCTATTGTGGGGAGGGGGGAGGGATAGCATTAGGAGATATACCTAATGTAATGACGAGTTAATGGGTGCAGCACACCAACATGGCACATGTATACATA
>NW_012119043.1:1784670-1795426 GCF_000951035.1 Colobus angolensis palliatus | reverse complement strand
AGATGATGGCCGGGCATGGTGGCTCACACCTGGAATCCCAGGACTTTGGCAGGCTGAGGCGGGCGAATCACTTGAGGCCAGGAGTTTGAGACCAGCCTGGGCAACATCGTGAAACCCCATCTCTACCAAAAGTATACAAAAATTAGCTAGGCGTGGTGGCACACACCTGTAGTCCCAGCAACTCAGGGTCCTGCAGACTCGGGGTCGGGGGACACTGAGGTAGGAGGATCACTGGAGCCTGGGGAGGACTGCAGTGGGCCGTGATTGCACCACTGAACTCCAGCCTGGGTGAGAGAGGGAGACCCTGTCTCAAAACAAAAACACACACAAAGAAACAAGAAGGTGGAATGCAGAGTCTGTGTGTCCCTAAGCGTATGAGTGTGTATATGACTGCATGAGTGTGTGTGATTGTGTGAACGTGTGTGTGGAAGGGGGGAATGGTGGGGAATATTTATTAAACACCCTCAGTGTTATTTTGAAATGTCTTCCAACAGGATGGAAATATGCATATCGAATAGTTTCTATTTTTCTTACTATTCCCTGGTTACCTAAAACAAACTACATTAAACAGAGGCAGAACATAAATCCACCGTGTTTGTTTAAATCCACTTCATTGACCCCAAACCAGCATTGCATTATTTTGGGTATGATTCTGATCAGACCAGGCCCAGCATATTAGTTTGCCGTCACTGTGTAACAAATGACTGCAGACCTCGCAGCTTGAAACAGCACCCGTCTGCTCTCTCACCGTTCTGCAGGCTGGATGGGCAGCGGACTCAGCTGGAGCCTCTTCCCAGGGTCTCACAGGCCCAAGTCCCTATATCAGCTGAGCTGGGCTGGTATCTGCAGCTACCAGCAAAGACCTTGCCTCCAAGTTCATGTGGCCTGCTGTTCCTTGTGGCTGCAGGACCAGGGTCCCTGTCTCCTTGGTGGCTATCAGCCAGGGTCCCTCTGCTCCTAGAGGCCACCCACATTCCTTCTCCATCTTCAAACCACAGCAGCACTTTGAGCCCCTCCCAACCTTCATATCTCTCCAACTTCTCCTTCTGCTGGAAGCCAGAGAAAGCCCTCTGCCTTTCAGGCCTCGTGTGTTCAGATGAGGCTCGCTGGGAACCATGCCACAGAAAAGAACTCCACCATGGGAGAGACGTCTCATCGCATTCACAGCTGCTGAGGATTGGGGACACAGGATCTCAGAGACTGTGACGGTTAATACTGAGCGTCAACTTGATTGGATTGAAGGATGCAAAGACACACCCATCGTTCCTGGGTGTGTCTATGAGGGTGGCACCAAAGGAGATTAACATTTGGGTCAGTGGACTGGGAAACGCAGACCCACCCTCAGTCTGGGTGGGCACCATCTAATCGGCTGCCAGCGCGGCCAGAAAAAAATCAGGCAGAAGAACGTGAAAAGACTAGATTTGTTTAGCCTCCCCCAGCCCATATCTTTCTCTCGTGCTGGATGCTTCCTGCCCTCGAACATCGGACTCCAAGTTCTTCAGCTTTGGGACTCAGACTGGCTTCCATGCTCCTCAGCTTGCAGGCGGCCTATTGTGGGACTTCACCTTGTGATCATGTGAGTCAATACTCCTTAATAAGCTCCCCATTACATAAACATCTATCCTATTAGTTCTGTCCCTCCAGAGAACCCGAATACAGAGACCATCCCTAGAAATCCAGCCTGCCACACCAGGGAACAGTGGCACACCCGAAGAACCCACTGGGGTCAGGTAATCTGCTCTGTCACTGCTCCAGGCTGGTCTCTGACTCTTTGAGGTACCTTCCCCACCTTGCTCTCTCTGGCCTACCTGGCCCTAAGTGCCCCAACCCAGTTCAGATCTCAACTAGATACTCTCCTGGCTGCCTTCACCCGAGCTGGGGCACCACCCTTCCTGCATTGTTTGCTTGGGATTCTGTAATCAGTTTGGGTATCTCTTCCATAGAGCAGGCTCACAAGGACAAAGTCTGAGTCTTTCTCCTTTGCTAACCAGGGTATCACACTATTGTAGGTTTTCCATAAATGATGCAGAAGGAAGGAAAGGAGACAGGGAGGGACGAGAGGAAGGGAATAAAGGATGAAGGAACATTGGGAGAGAGAGTAGAAGGAAAGGCAGAAGAGGGAGGAAAAAACGGGGAAGGGAGAGAGGAGCAGGGACAAGGGAGGTATGGCGAGGTGGTTAGGAAGTCATCCTCACCCCATAAATCCATAGCTGGTTCACATTCCAGCTCACAGACAAGGCCCAAACACCCTCTAACAAGTTTCCCTCTCTCTACACCAAAATAAATACCTCCTGAATTCAGGCCTGCCCTCTGCCCTGTAACTAATAACTTGGTCTTTCCTGGCGTAATTCAGTCATTGTATTTGGGCTTGATCACGTCGGACCTGATGCTTCACACAACACCCTGTCCTCTGTCTTTTCCCCCCTGCATCTTCTCAGACACCTGTGAGCCCACCTACCTCCCTCTGAGATGCCCCCAAGGGCCAGGGATCAGGCTGCCTACTCTATCCCTCGCTGCCTTGCCATTATCACTCAACATCATCTTCACAAACAGCTAACACTCCAATATGCTTGCCAGTAACTACACTAGTGACCATTAATTATTCCTGCTTTTAAAGATGGACATAAAAAAGATTTTAATGCAATGAGACCACATGGCACATTCAAGGACATTTCTGCATAGTTTACAGATTTTTTTTTTTTTTTTTTTTTTTTTTTTTTTTTTTTTTGAGATGGAGTTTTGCTCTAGTTGCCCAGGCTGGAGTGCAATGGAGTAATTTCAGCTCACTGCAACCTCTGCCTCCTGGGTTCAAGTGATTCTCCTGCCTCAGCCTCCTCAGTAGCTGGGATTACAGGCTTACACCATGACACCCAGCAAATTTTTGTATTTTGAGTAGAGACAGGGTTCCACCACGTTGGCCAGGATGATCTCAAATTCCTGACCTCAAGTGATCTGCCCACCTCGGCCTTCCAAAGTGCTGGGATCACAGGTGTGAGCCACCACACCTGGCCAGTTTACAAATCTTAGTAGGGGGACATGCAATAGTCTCTGAAGACACAGTCATCTCTCTGGACCTATTCATTCAACATACATTTATTAAATGCCTGCTGTATTCCCAACCAGGCAGACTTCCTGAAAATGGTAGGCCTTCCCCAGATCCAACCTGAAAAGGGCTTGCAAATAAGCATCCCATTGATACCAGCCCAGGCCTGCCCACCTTTACTTTCTTCTGGTTGTTTTCCTTCTCTCAAGCCAGGGATGAGAATTCCATGATTGATAATCTTTGTCCAGAAGCCACGCACAGTGGTGAGGAGCACTTTATCTACACCACCTTTAATTCTCACAGTGCTCTTTCACCACGAAAATCTTAACTCATCTTCAGAAATGTGCTTTCTACCCCTCGGTGGAAGAAATGACTTTGTCAATCATGCCTCTTTTGCCAGACTTACTGAATTACCTAAAATGTCAAGATAATGTTTCCCTAGCCTGTTTTCACTGTGGAACCAGCTTCTTCTCATTAAATTATGTTCAGACACATTGATTTCCTTCAACAGGGAGTAGGGAACCCTGCCAGAAATTAACACTAATCTTCTAATTCAGTAAGAATAAAATATGTGACTGATTAAATCTTAATTAGCAGTTCACAAAAGGCTACTTAATGTCAGGTGGCATATGCATCTTAATTATCCAGCAGTGTTATAGTTCTTGCCAAAGGAAGGAAGGGCTGTGAGACTTCGGTAGGATTCACTGGGTCATTGTTGTTGTTATTGTTCCACTGAATCTTCTTCCTTCTCCCTCTACATTTTTTCAGTGTCAGTGGGCTGCGTTTTACACAGAAGAACTTTTCATTGCTGTGCCCTGTTCCATAAGCCATCTCCTTGATTTCCATCTGAAGGAGGGCAGATAGTCTATCAGATAGGCAGGATGGGCTGGGTTATGCCACAGTAACAAACACTACACTTCCCTCCTCTTACTGAATGTAGACCGGAACAAGTAACTTCAATTTGCTAAAGCAAATTACTTGGTTCCCATCTGCACGAACGAGAGAAGGGGAGGTGAATCCAACTCTGGCCCCAAAAGAGGAGATAAAGAGAAAATCTTGAAGACAAACAGAGAAAAATAAAAAGACATATTACATATAGGGAACAATTGTAAGCATTGTAAGAGACTTCAAATCATGCAATCCAGAAGAAAATGCAGTGAGCTCTTTAAAGTGCCATAAGAAAATGTTTTACAAGGTGTCAACCTGGAATTCTATAAGCTATGCAATTATGTTTTAAAAATGAAGGAGGGATTTCCACTTTCTAGCCCAGCATGGAAACAGCTTGGAAGGCATCACTTCTGTCCAACCAACAAGGGAAAAAATTGGACTAAAAACCAGTGGTTCTTCTTAGATGCACCAGGTCACTGAGGTCAAAAAAGACAGATATGTATATACAGCTAATGATTAACTATAATGCAGGGCTTAAGAGAAAGGTCTCTGGAGTCAGGATCCATGCATGGAAGTCCTGGCTCCACCATTCACAAAAACTCATCAACATTCATAAATGTGTGACCTTAGACAAATGACTCACCTTTTTCAGAGCCTCAGTGTCCTCATCTGTAAAATGGGACCATAGTGTCCAGGAGTTGCTGTGAGGATTAAATGAGATGTGAAACAAAGTGTCTGGCACAGAGTGAAGGCTTCATGTCAACTCTCAAAAAGGAGATATACAGGTGTTTCCCAGTGTAAGACTTAAAAGTCAGCCCTGTTCCTTAGCCACGGTCAAACCTCTCCTTTCTACAATGTTCCAGAGAAACCCCCTATGTAACACCATCAAGGCATTCCAGCTCTCAGCTCCACCTCAGTGGTCTCTGAGTCCACATACATGCAGAGGTACACTTGTCTGAGTGCTCCTAAGGCTCATCTATGCTTCCCTTTGCCCTGGGAAACCGGCCTTTATAACCAACAGATGTCCCTGTGTCTCAGCCTTAATGGGAGATACAGGACATTCTTTTACCACTGTCATTATTTTTGCTATATCCATACCACATTTACAATTCCTTAATATTTTCTCTTCAAATAGAATCACCTTTTAACATAAACACATTTACTTTTAGAGGAAGTTTTTATCACTACTGTAAATAGAAAACCAATATCATTTCAAGTACAAATAAATGCAATGAAAACCAAACAGTGATATTAAATTCTGGCTAGGTGCTATTGCCTACCAAGACTCAGAGCCTAAGAGCTAATCTTTTAAGTGTTTTCTGTTGAAGATGTACAATGAGGAGAGCAGGTCCTGGAGTTGGATCCCTGAGTTTGCATCCCAGGTCTAAGGCTCTATCACCATGTGATATGGTTTGGCTCTGTGTCTCTAACCAAATCTCATCTCCAGTCGTAATCCTCACGTGTCAGAGGAGGAGATCAGTGGAAAGTGACTGGATCACGGGGGTGGTTTCCCCCATGCTGTTCTTGTGATAGCAAGGGAGGTCTCACGAGAGCTGGTCGTTTTAAAGTATGGCACTTCCTCATTCTTGCTCTCTCCTGCTGCCTTGTGAAGAAGGTGCCTGTTCCCCTTCACCTTCTGCCATGATCGTAAGTTTCCTGAGTTCTCCCAAGCTACGTGGAACTGCAAGTTAATTAAACCTCTTTTGCTTATAAAATATCCATTCTCAGGTAGTCTCTTTAGAACAGTATGAGAAAGGACTAATACACAGTGTGATTAGACATAATCTCAAATGTCTGATCTTCAGCTCGCTCATCTGTAAAATGGCAATGATAAATGGGGCCAACCTTACAAGACTGTTAACATATAACCTGGCACATGGCAAATATACAAAAACTGTAAGTTATGCAAGAGTGCAAAAGCCTCCACCAAGGGTAAAGAACAGGCATGGACTACTTCCCCTGCACCCATATTTATTGGATGAAGCTTAGGATCTCCATCCCTGCTGGCTCCTTAACTTCCTCAAGAAGAATCCCACTCAGGATGGTGACTGAGATAGCCTACCCTCACCTCTTTCTGTCACATTATATCCAGCCAGTTTTTAATTTCACCCTCAAGATCCAAGCAGTTATTCTAGGCTTGGACTGATGGTGAGTTAGTGGCCAGAGGTCATTTCAAATTTCAGTATTCTAAGCCTGGAGACACTATAAAATTGAATCACATGGAAATATTGGGAGAAGCCATGGGGGTCCACCTGTCACTTCCAACTGAGCTTTCTGGAAGCTGGACACCAACTCATGATGCCTATGAAGCAATGATGAAAGCCGTAAGGCCTAGAGCAGCTCCCAAACTGACCAACCCACATCCAGGGTCTACCCACAGTCAGAGGCTCACAGCACTTCAACCATCACCCTCCATACTGTTGGTTAGAGGGAATAAACCTCCTCTCATTAAGTGACAACTTACTGGCATGGCCACTTCTGCTTTAAGCAAGCCCACGGAGAGGAAAATACCCACCCACAGTGTTGGAGGATGGAAGTAGAGCAAACACTGAATCTGGACCCTAGCAGCTGAGTAATAACTGGGAGAGAGGCTTGTGCTTTTGAATACAGACTCCTTTACAACAACACTCTTTCCTCCCCACCAAGAGAAAAACCTGGCATCCTGGCTTCCCCGGCTTGTAGCCAATCAAGTGATCACCCTTGTTTTTCCCTTGGTACAATGATTGTTAGAACCATGCTGTGTTCATGTCGGGAGTGCACTTGGAAGTCCCCTTTATCTCATCATTGAGTGTTGTACAGCCCCAAAGAAGAGGCCACCACTCTGGGGATGTCCTTCTTTATCTCCCTGCAGTAGACAAATGACTCACGCCTTTTCAGAGCCTCAATGTCCTCATCTGTAAAATGGATGAGTAGGCAACCAAAAGGGTTTCTGTAAGGGGCCTGAGGTCCTGAGCTTTTAGGAACATGGGGGCAGGAATTGGAGGCGCAAACATCAACACTCACCTTTGTGTTTGTCTTCCCCCAACAACCCGACCTAACATCCCTTACTCACCATTACCCTCCACACCTCACCCCTGGCAGTCTCCTTTAGGACTCTTTGTAATTCCGCACCTACTACTTTTCCTGTCCCACAACCACGATTGTACCACAAGAAAGAGACTTGCTTTAATTGTTGGCCACTTATTTCCCAAAATAACAATGCCTGGCACATAGCAGGTCCTCAGTAATGAGAGCTAACTGAATGAACAAATGCCCTAGACAGACACTGTCCAACAGAACCTCCCGTGACAATGGAAATTTTTTTTTTTTTTTTTTTTTGAGACGGAGTCTTGCTCTATCGCCCGGGCTGGAGTGCAGTGGCCGGATCTCGGCTCACTGCAAGCTCCACCTCCCGGGTTCACGCCATTCTCCGGCCTCAGCCTCCCGAGTAGCTGGGACTACAGACGCCCGCCACCTCGCCCGGCTAGTTTTTTTTTTTTTTTGTATTTTTTTTTAGTAGAGACGGGGTTTCACCGTGTTAGCCAGGATGGTTTCGATCTCCTGACCTCGTGATCCGCCCGCCTCGGCCTCCCAAAGTGCTGGGATTACAGGCTTGAGCCACCGCGCCCGGCCGACAATGGAAATGTTCTATGTCTGTGCTGTCTGATATGGCGGCCACGGCTCCCTGATATATGATCAGCTATGGTGGCAATGAGCACATCAATGGTGGCTACTGCAACTGAGAAGCTGAATTTTATTGTATTTTAATTATTTGAATTTAAATAGCTGCATGGATACTGTGGGTATGTATTGGATGCTGCAACCCTAGATCAAGCAGATGGAATTCTTTCAGCAGCCAGTAAAGAGGAGAAAGAAAATAAAGCTCTTTCTGGGAAAGGAAAGAAAGAAAAAGGGCCATGGTGCCCTCTGGAGAATGCTGTGGATGCCTTCTTAATATTATAAGAAGCTGTAACAGTTGGGGCTGTTGGTAGAAAATGCCAGGTTTTTGTTTTTTCTTAGTTAAGAGGTACCCCAC
This sequence comes from Colobus angolensis palliatus, assembly GCF_000951035.1. Classification (NCBI taxonomy): domain Eukaryota; kingdom Metazoa; phylum Chordata; class Mammalia; order Primates; family Cercopithecidae; genus Colobus; species Colobus angolensis. The sequence continues at coordinate 1,787,480 of NW_012119043.1, read as the reverse complement.
TTTCTGGAGCATGAAGCAATTTGGCAGCTGCACTGAGGACTCCTGAGGCTCAGGGACCAGAAATAAAGAAACCGTAAGCATCGTGATGGGGAACATCAATAGAGCAGCCTTTCTTCTGCACACCCCTCAGGGCAACCTCACTTCAAAACATGCCAGAGTGGCTTTATCTAGAGCTGTCACCAGGAACGCACCGCCGGCTCCACCCCACCTGCCTCCTTCAGCGAGTGAGATGTGTTGTTTCATCCGTAACGCTCATGCAGCCGTGTCCTGGGTGGGTGGTGCCTCTCGCTGGGGAATTCCAAAATTTGCTCACGGTTGTCTGCTCAGGACTCCTGGATCCTTCCCAAGAATGTGAAGCCCTAGCTGTGACAGGCTTGGTGGATACGTGTGTAGGTGCCAGCCCTAGGGCGGGCTGATTAGCCTCCGCGGGCTTTGATTTTTTTTCCCCTGTCATATGGGGATGCTAATTCCCACTCCTCTGAGGAATGTTACGAGAAATAAATCAGCAAATGCCTGCAAAGGCCTTGGCAAGAACCAGCACACAATAAGGACTCAGGGTGACTTCTCGCATCTGACCGCCTCCCTCCCCTACTATAAACCCTTCCAGGGCAGTCTTCATGCCCCATGCCACTGTAATCACCTGGAAAACAAATCTGTGTACCTGTGTGCTTTGTGGAACAGCAATCTTTGAGCAGGAAATCTTGGACTGTTTCAGATGGCAACATCCACAGTCCCTGAAAGTCCAGAAATTGTTTTACAACAGTCACAAGCCCATAATCACATCAGAATAACAAGAAAATTATCATTCGTGACAACAATAACTAACATTTGTTGAGTATTTACTTTGTGCCTAGCATGATGCTGAGAGTTTTACAGGTGTTGTTTTGCCTGCTCTCAACCATAACTCTGAGCTGGTGTTCCGAATTCAGAGATGAGGATTCTAAAGACTGGAGACAGGTGGTGGCTGCCCCACGTTCTCACAGCAAGTTAGGAGCCTGGCCAGGGTTCAAACCCAGGTCTGTGTGGGTCCAGAACTCAGGCGTTTGACCTCTGTCCAGAGAAAAAGCCATGTCAGACTCAGTGGTCGCCATTATCCAGGCGACCTCCTTCAGGAGGGCAAGACATTCCTCTGCATCGTGGTGGCAAATGGTACTCAAAGAAACTACCCGTGACTCTCGTAACTAACTGATCTAGAAATATTAAACAGATAGGAAGAGTCTCATATCTGTCGAGTTTAACAAAGGAAGACAATGAATCTCTTAAAAAGGAGCAGGGAGGATTCATTTTCTTTTTTTCCTTTGAGACAGGGTCTCACTCTGTCACCCAGGCTGGAGTGCAGTGGTGCAGTCAAAGCTCACTGCAGCCTCCACTTCCCAGGCTCAAGCAATCCTCCCACTTCAGCTTCCAGAGCAGCTCAGACAACCATGCCTAATTTTTTTTTTAGAGATGGGGTCTTTCCATGTTGCCCGGGCTGGTCTCAAACTCCTGGGCTGAAGCAATCCTCCCACCTCAGCCTCCCATACTCTTGGGACCACAGTGTCAGTCACTGCACCTAGCCAACTACTAATTTTCTGTTGCTGCTGTAACAAATTGCCACAAACTTAGTGTCTTCAAACAACACGTCTGCTATCTTACAGTACTGCAGCTCAAAAGTTAAAAATAAGACTCACTGGGTGAGAATCAAGGTATCGACAGGGCTGTGTTCCTCCTGGAGGCTCTAGTGGAGAATCAGCTCCCTCGCCATTTCCGCTTCTAGAAGCCACCTGCATTCTTTGGCTTATGGCCCCTTCCTCCACCTCCAGCCAACAGTCCAGCATCTTCCAATAGGACTCTGACTCTGCTACTTCCCTCTTATCATGACTCGTGATTTCACTGCACTCACCCAGGTAATCCAGGATGACCTCCCATCTCCAAATCCTTAATTTAATCATATATGCAAAGTCCCTTTTGCCATGTAAGGTGACTTGTTCATGCTTTCTGGGGATTAAGGTGTTGATATCTTTGAGGTCCTTTTTTCTTCCCACCACAGTCTGCCTTCTGGCCTCCACCCAATAATTATATCTATCCCACATGCAAAATACATTGACCCCATCCCAACATCCCCAAAAGTTTCAGCCCGCTATGGAGGAGGATGACAACTCACATTTAATGAGCACTTATTAGGTTGGAAGCACTTTGCTGTGTTGGCCCATCTAATCTTCACACCAACCTATGAGACAAGTGCTTTCATTACCCCCAGTTAGAGATGAAAACAATCAAGATGTAAAGAGTACAAGTGGTTTCCCAAGCTTACAGCTGAGCCAGGATTTAAATCCATGTGTATATGACTCACTCTGATGTCTAGCTTCAAGTACTTTCAGTTGGGGGTTTGAAGAGTGGAAAGAATTTTAAAAGTCAGAAAGGAGAGGACATACATTGAAAGGAGAGGAACGGCTGGAGCAGTGGCTCAGAGGCAGGAAGCAAGCGCACATCCAAAAGTCCATAAATAGATTTTGTCTGACAGGAACACGGAGCTTGAGAATGGAAGGGGTAGGGATAAGACTGGGCTGACTGTGCAAGTCATTGTAAAGACCTTGAGTGACAAGCTACAGAGACTGACCTTTCCCCTGCAGGAATGTGCAAGACTTGAATTTCAGACCATGCCATTCCAGTTGCTTTACAAGGTATATTTCATTAGAATGAAGCAAGACGGTATCTTGAAATAGCCTGTTTGTACCATTCTGTTCCACATCGCTTTGTTGGGAAACCTTTCCTTGGTCAACAAGAGACATGCACAGTGTTTTTTACTTTAGTTTTTTTTTTTTTTTTTT
>NW_012119043.1:1774514-1784150 GCF_000951035.1 Colobus angolensis palliatus | reverse complement strand
GCCCAGCCTGTTGATTTTTAAGAGACTGGAATACTTAGAGCAGGGACATACCATCTCTCACTCTACACGTTTATTTATTTCTCTCTCCTCTGGCTAGAAAGAATATACGCTTCCCGGAGGCAAGGAGGTTGGTCAGTTTTGTTCATAGCTATACTTGCAGCACCTAGAACTCGCCTGGCACATAGGTGCTCAATAAATATTTGTTGAGTGAGTACGAAGAGAAAAATATACTGATTCCCATTTTTTAATTTTCAAAGAAGGCTTTTAAGGGAGTATGAGAATCAATCATTTGAAGCTTCAAACTTCTAATTTGCAAGAAGACATTTTGTTAAGAGGGAAAAAGCCTCCGGAGACCTAAAAGTCTATTAAGAAACAAATTAGAAAGGGTCTTTTAGGCTGGAAGAGGGTAGAGAAGATGGTGAGACACCACCTTGAAGGAAGTCAGTGGGCTCTAGGAGGGGACATACCTGGGAGGCTCCCCTGGAGGCTGTATGGAGAATAGTGAACACTGTCCACCGCAGTCACACACAGGAAGGCCAAGCCATTGCCTTCTGATCGTCTGTGGCCATTTAAATAGACCTGCCACACATCACTGTGCTGAGGACCATGCCAGCTACTGCTGTCTGCCTTCTCTCTGATTCCCGCTTCTTGCTGCCTCAACACTGTTCTGCAGAAATTATGCCCACCCTACCTTAACACCTAGCACAGCTCCATCTGAAGTTCCAAGAGCATGAGATAGCCACAGCTTTCACCCATTGATATAGTGTGTATATTTGTCCCCACCAAATCTCACGTTGAACTGTAATCCCCAGTATTGGAAGTAGGGCCTGGTGGGAGGTGAATGGATCATGGGGGAGGATTTCTCATGAGTGGTGTAAGACCATCCTCTTGGACCTGTCTTCGTGATTGTGAGTTCTCACCAACTCTGGCTGTTTAAAAGAGGGTAGCACAATCCCCATCCCCCAACTCTCTCTTGCTCCTGCTTTTGCCATGGGAAGTGCCTGCTCCTGCTTCACCTTCTGCCATGATTAAAAGTTTCCTGAGGCTTGCCCAGAAGCTGAGCAGATGCTGGCACCATGCCTATACAGCCTGCAGAACTGTGAGCCACTGAAACCTCTTTTCTTTATAAATTACCCAGTCTCAGATATCTCCTTATGGCAATGCAAGAACAGCCTAATACAGCAGCCACCTACCCAAAGCTGGAAGCAGAGTCACTGTCATCCAGAGCAATGGTCCAGGAGAAAGAGGGATCCCTCAGAAACCAGACCCGGGCTGGGTGGTCCAGTGTGAGAACCCACTCTCATCAGAGAGTGCAGATTTCAGTTTCAGGCCTCTGCACAGTTCAGACTCTATTCATACCCCAGTACCCTCCCATGCTGCCCCCAGCCTGCCTTGCTTAGTTTTTGGCAATTAAAAAAAAAGGAATGTATTGATTCATGTAACATGAAATTGGGAAATCAGTGACAGAGCTGAGTTCAAGCACTGAAAAGATGTTCTCTCTCCAATCTTGGGTCTCTGTGTGGCCCCTTTCACTTTCACTAAGCTTAGGTTTTTCCAAGCTGGGATAATAGAAGCCTCCACCTGGCTTTTAGAACATGCATTCAAACCCCATGAGCAGCTGAAAATGCACCCCCTTTTCCCACAATTGGAGAGGAGGAGGAACATGTGTCAAATCAAAGATAATTCACTACCTTTAAATAAGCAACTGAATTAAATACATCAGCCGGCAGGGCCCTCAGCAGGGGCCACTCAGGAGGTAGAGGATGCAAAGCCCTGCCATGATTTCAGAATGGCCAGAATCTTCCTAAGGCTTTTCAATCCAAATTGTGTTCCGGGCAGCGATCTTCCCAAAAGGTAAATCTAATCCCATCACCAGCTGCTTAAACAGCTCCCACGGGTCTTGGGTTAAAGCCCAAAGGCCTGGCCAGGTGCAGTGGCTCACGCCTGTAATCACAGCACTTTGGACAGTAGGGGCCGTTGGATCACTTGAAGTCGGGAGTTCGAGACCAGACTGGACAACACAGTGAAACCCCATCTCTACTAAAAACACAAAAATTAGCCCAGCATGGTGGCCCGTCCCTATGATCCCAGCTACTCGGGAGGCTGAGGCAGGACAATCACTTGAACTCCGGAGCCAGAGGTTGCAGTAAGCCAAGATCATGCCACTGCACTCCAGCCTGTGTGACAGAGTGAGACAAAAAGCAAAAAGCCCAAAGACCCTGCTATGACATCCATCACTCATGGGGGCCAGTGATGCCAGTGCCTCTCACTGTCCTCGTACTCCACACTCCATCCACAAGCCTTCCTCACCTCCAAGCTCCCCAGTTCCCTCCCAGTGCAGGGCTTCTGCCCTTGTTTTTCCCTCCACCTAGAACACAGCCCCTCCATGCCTCACCACGCATCTAATTCCTACTCTTCTTTCAGATTTCACTTGATATAGTTAGGGAAATATAGATTTCCCACCCAAATCTCATCTTGAATTGTCATCCCCAGGTGCTGAGGAGAGACCTGGTGGGAGGGGACTAGATCATGGGACAGTTTCCCCCATGCTGTTCTCATGATAGTGAGTGAGTTCTCAGAGATCTGATGGTTTTATAAACGGCAGTTTCCCCTGCACTTTTCACTCTCTCTCTTGCCTGACACCATGAAAGATGTGCCTGCTTCCCCTTCCACCAGGACTGTAAGTTTCCTGAGGCCTTCCCAGCCATGCGGAACTGAGTCAGTTAAACCTCTGTATTTTATAAATTACCCAGTCTCGGGTAGTATCTTTATAGCAGTGTGAAAATGGACAAATACACCACTCAAATGTCACTTCCTTAGAGCAGCCCTCCTGACTTCCCTCCAAGATGAATCCCACATCACACGCACCGCTGTCACCATGTACTCCATCTTCACAGCACTCTTCACACTGGTAAGTGCCCATTGATCTGACTATGTGGCTGCCGTCCCCTCTACTGAAGAGACTTTTTCTGTTGTATTCATGATTCAATTTACTGTTGGATCACCAGCCCCTCCTGCAGGACCCACTGCGTAATGTAGTAAATGCAAAATAAGTATTTACTGGATGTATTAGGGTTCTCCAGAAAACAGAACCTATAGGACACACACACACATATACATACATATTTTTCTATATATGCACACATGCATGCATATACACACACGTGTCTGTGTGTATATATATAGAGAGAAAGACAGAGAGAGAGAAACACACAGAGATTTATTATAAGGTACGACACTTAGGGAATTGTGGAGACTAAGAAGTTCCACAATCCATCATCCACAAACTGGAAACCCAGAAAAACCAATGGGATACATTCTAGTCTGGGTCCAAAAGCCTGAAAACCAGAGCACTGAAGGCATGAGAAGATCAATGTCCCAGCTCAAGCAATCAGAGCTAACTCTCCCCTCCTCCACCTTTTGTTCTATTCAGGTCCTTGACGGAGTGGATGGCACTCACCCACACTGGGGAAGGCCATCTGCTGTACTCATCCACCAATCCAAACACTATTCTCCTCTGGAAATCCTCCCAGAGACAGTATTTAACCAGCTATCTGGGAATCATGTATCCCAGTCAATTTGACACGTAAAGATGACCGTCACGCTACATGAATGAATAAATGAATGAATGAATAAAAGAATAATCAGATTTCAAATACACATTGTAAGTTGGAATGCTTTCGGTTTCAAGTAGAACTCCCAGATAAAAGTGGCTTCAACAACAGGGACTCATTACTTTATGTAACAGGATGTCCAGAGAGAGTCAAGTCCAGAGATGCTTCCCTGTCCCCGATGTTCTCTCTTCCCTGTCCCCGATGTTCTCTCTTCCCTGTCCCCGATGTTCTCTCTTCCCCAGAGCCTTCTCCCTACTGACTCCTGTCCTCAGCCTGTGGGAAGACAACTTGGATCACTCTGCCCTCACTTTCACACAGAGCTACACTCAAAAATAGAAAAGGAAGAAAACTTTTCCCGGAAGCCCAAGCAGATGCCACCGAGTCACACTCCACACCTAAAGCAATCACTGGCCAAGGGAAAGGGATTACCACAACTAGCTTAGACCAACCGTAACTTATCCCCTCAAACCAAGTCTGCCTCCCATGAGCATCCTGCCATCCAAAATATGAACCCACTTCAGCCTCTATGAGCACTGAGTTATTCATTAACTCATTTTTTCACATTGTTTTTAGCATCTACGATGCAGTATTCTAATGTCCAAGAGTATTAGTCTGTTCTCACGCTGCTAATAAAGACATACCCGAGACTGGGTAATTTATGAAGAAAAAAAGGTTTAATGGACTCACAGTTCCACGTGGCTGGAGAGGCCTCACAATCATGGCAGAAGGCAAAAGGCACGTCTTACATGGCGGCAGGCAAAAGCGAGGCTGTGCAGAGGAACTCCTTTATAAAATCATTAGATCACATGAGACTTACTACCATGAGAACAGCATAGGAAAGACCCACCCCCATGGTACATATACTTCCCACCAGGTCACTTTCATGACATGCAGGAATTGTGGGAGCTACAATTCAAGATTAGATTTGGGAGTATGGGGGACACAGCCAAATCATATCACCAAGGAAGCACATGGTCCAGGCCCTCCCAGCTGGCCCACCTTGGGCACACCACACAGCAGTAAGGAGCCCTATCAGCCAAGGTTCAAATCCCCATTCTGCCACTTAATAGCTGTGTGACAATGAATGAGCTGCTCAACCTCTCTGTGCACAGGTTCCACATCAGTAAGACTAGGATAATAACAGTACCTAACTCACAGAATGAATTACTGCATGTAAAATAGTCCATGGCATGTAGAAAGCTCTAGAGAAGTACTTCCTATGATGATGAGTCCAAATGTTCCTCAGACCCAGAATGAACTCCTTTACTGATCCTGAAGACCAAGCTGGAAAGCTTTCTTTTCCTGGTGGTTGAGGCTTTCGTGGTTTCATGGCTTTGTCTCCCTCTCTCTCAACTCCTTTGAAATCTATCAAGCACTTCTGACAAGCTGTCTTCTCTGATTCCTCATCTTTCTAGATGATGGGACAGGATCTTGCCACGCTGGCTCCAGAGAGCATGCACCGTAAAACTGCCATGCATGGGTTTCTGCATCCCCCAGGTATGCAGAACAGCGTCGGTGCACAGAATAGGGGTTCAGGGCTCTGTGATAAACTCAGGGCTAACACCGCCCCTCTGGGAACCATCAGGCGAAGAAAGGAGCCAATGGGTGAGAAACCAGCTCTGAAGATGGAGCTCTCCTGTGTCCCCAGCCTCGTTAACTTCATACTCAATTTGCACATAAATGACTTCCTGAGACCTACAAGGTACAGTCCATAGAGATCACTGATCAGGAGAGACTTTCTCTAAGTGACAGTGGCCTCTCAGATTTGAAGACATCAAAGACACAGCTCCTCCTCCCCTCCCTAGCCTTCAGGGGATTCGCCATTTGGAGGGACTCCTGCTAATTCGATAAGGTTCAATGCTCCCAGAAAGTTGGCACTTCTTTTAAAAGGTGTGCAAATATATGGGGTACACATGCAATTGTATGACATGCACAGATTACATAGTGGTCAAGTCAGGGCTTCCCAGACACTCATCACCTGAATAAGGTACATTGTACCCATTAACTAATTCCTCACCATCTACCCCCATACCTCCTCACCCCTCCAAGTCTCCACTGTTTATCATCCCCATCTCCTCTGTCATCTCCCTCAATGCCCAACCCCCCATCCCTGCCCCCATGACTCAGACAAGCCAAGCTGGTTTCCACCCACTCTGTTCTTTGCACCAAACCTGCTTTCCAACACCCCATGCCCAGCCCCAACCTTCCCATCGCCAAGTCCTTCTTGTCATTACATGTCCCTCCCCAGAGGTGTCTTCCCAGGCCACCTGACTCCAGTAGCAACCCAGTTACTCTTTTTCTTATGACTGTCTTTCCCCAGTATATTTCATTCTCCATGTTTTTGAAACTGCAAGTTGGGACCCAGGAGTGAGGCATGAAATCACTGAATACAGCCATGGGGATTTTTCCTTTCTTTAGGACCAGCATAGAAAACATCAGAGCATTGGCCGGGCGCGGTGGCTCATGCCTGTAACCCCAGCGCTTTGGGAGGCCGAGGCCGGTGGATTGCCTGAAGTCGGGAATTCAAGACCAGCCTGGCCAACATGGCAAAACCTTGTCTCTACTAAAAATACAAAAAATTAGCTGGGCATGGTGTCGTGCACCTGTAATCCCAGCTACTCAAGAGGCTGAGGCAGGAGAACTGCTTGAACCCCGGAAAGTGGAGGTTGCAGTGAGCCAAGATGGTGCCCCTGCACTCCAGCCTGGGTGACAGAGTGACATTCTGTGAATCTAAAGAAGAGAAGAGAAGAGAAGAGAAGAGAAGAGAAGAGAAGAGAAGAGAAGAGAAGGGAAGGGAAGAGAAGAGAAGGGAAGAACAGAAACATCAGAGCATATTACAAGCACTACATTACATGTAGCAAGGGTTTTTGGGGATTTTTGGATTTTTTTTTTTTTTTTTTTGGTGGTGGTTTTTTGTTTTTCTTGTTTTTTGTTTTTTTGAGACGGCGTTTCACTCTGTTGCCCAGACTGGAGTGCAATGGCATGATCTTGGCACACTGCAAACTCTACCTCCCGGGTTCAAGCAATTCTCCTGCCTCAGCCTCCTGAGTAGCTGGGATTACAAGCAAGCACCACCGCGCCTGGCTAATTTTGTATTTTTAGTAGAGATGCGGTTTTTCCATGTTGGTCAGGCTGGTCTGGAACTCCCAGCCTCAGGTGATTCACATTCCTCGGCCTCCCAAAGTGCTGGGATTATAGGTGTGAGCCACTGCACCCGGCCTGTAGTAAGGGTTTTATGACACCTTTGCTTCCATGCATTTGTGTATACGTGTGTGTGTGCACATGTGCACATGCTGGTACACAGTATAAAAGTAGTTTGTTACTGTGCAATGAATTCCAAAAGGTTGAGAAACGCTGTACTGATATTTTACTGTTCAATTTCTGCCTGTTAATTATCTCTTGTTTAGTAGTATGCAGCTGGCACTTAATGCATCTATATTGGATGGATAGTTGGAGGGAGCAACAGGAAGAAAGTGAAAGAGAGGGAAGAGGAAACAGAGGAACCAATCCCCAGATTTCTCACGATTCTCAGGGGCTGAAATTAACGCACTTAGGATGGTCTCTTCAAAACCACATCAGGTTTTAAGGAAGGCTCATAAGAAACACAACCATGGGAAGCAAGAAGACAAAATAATTACTTGTGGATCATATGACTGTATACTTGGAATACCCAAGGGAATCAACTGAAAAGTGTTTTAGAATTTGGAAGAAAGCAGGTATTTAGAAAATGTGTGATAACAAAAGGAAGACAGCAGCATCCATTGTTTCTGGCTATGCTGACAAATGCCAGATGGCACATATGTCAGGGAAGAATAGAGAATGGGGGAGGATGCGAGCTGGGGATCTTCCACTGGCCTCTCACGTCTTGTCTCCACTCTTCTCCACGCATCCACAAGGCTGGCTTGTGTGCATGCATGCATGGATCCCCAGCGCTATGTCTTCCCGGTGGGCCTAGCCAATGGGGAGCACCAGCAAGATGATAGAGGGGAGGAGGGGAGCTCTGGGTATTTATCCCCCAAATCCTTCCTTCCAGATCTGCTCCGGTATGCTGGGTTTCTTAGCCAAGTGACCCAGCCTGTTACACAGTCCCTCTCCACATGACCCTCCTCTTCCAGCTCCTGGTCTCTGCCCCTTCCTCTTGCCTCTGCAGCCTGGGGCTGGTAAATGCCCCCTTGTTGTTAGCCCAGGAGTACTCTCCAATGCCTTAGGACTCTTCTGCATACTCCTCTCCCACACCCTGGAAATAGGCCATTTACTAAACTCTCTTTGAATTATCCAGTTTGGTTGTGTGTCTTTTGTTTTCAACCAGGACATCAACCTATTTTGGGTGGAGGATGCTATTCCTACCAGCAGTAAAAATAGAGAAAAGAAAGAGAGACAGAGACAGAAATGACGATGATGAAGCAGCAGCAGCAGCAGCAGCAGGAGGAGGAGCAGAAGGAGGAAAAGAAGAAGAAGAGGAGGAGGAGGAGCAGGAGAAGAAGAAGAACAGGAGAAAGAGGAGGAGAAGAGGAAGAGGAGAAGAAGAGGAAGAGGAGGAGGAGAAGAGGAGGAGGACGGGGGGATGGGGGGAGAGAGAGACAGAGGCAGAGACAGGGGAAAAGGCAAAATACTAACAAGAAATGAAACAAATGAAAGTGTGAATTTCCCAGCTTCCCTGGACGGAAAGATTAAATATGTAAAAATGTCAGTGCTCCCAAAATAATGTAAACTTACAGTTTATACCAGCCCCAACTAATATCTGAATCATTTTTAGGGGAAGGGTGACAAAATGATTCTGAAATCCTCTGGATTAAGAAACAGACAAGAATCCTTCCGAAGCTTATTACAAAAGAGGACTAATGGCAGGAGGAGAGGCCCCATGACAAAGCTGCAGTTGTTCCAGCACACTAATGGTCTAAGACCTGAGGGCAAACCAAGTCACAGCACGGACACCGCGGAACCACACCGGAGCATAAACAGGAACACTGAGCATACGCTAAACAGGAACACTGAGCATACGCTAAAGGAAGCATCACAAACCAAGGAGCAAAGGAAAAACAATGACAAAACGGTTTCTAGGAAATTGTACATTTATGGGAATAAAATCAAGTTGCATCCTCAAACCTACACAAAATGAATTCCAAATATATTAAGGATCTAAAAAGCAAAAACTGACTATAAAAATTTGCAGAAAGTATAAATACACCTTTAGCCAGTATTAAGATAGAGAAGGCTCTTCTAAGCACAAACTTGATAGGAAGAAAATCAAAAAGAAAAAGGCTGAGATATACTGATGACCTAAAAATTAAAAAAAAAAAAACTCCTTTGAACCATCATAAAAATATTTAATGACAAATGACAACTCTGGAAAATATCTGCCTAAATTATGACATATTAGGAGTAACTTATTTAATATATAAAGAATCTTCCAAATCAATAAGAAAAATATTAATGCCCCAATAGGAAAATTATCTATGATCAAAAATGGAACATTAGTGGAAAAAAATATAAATGGCAAATAAACACATGAAAATATGACCACTTCTCTCCTAACAAATTGGCAACATTTTCTAAAAAGGCCTGTTGAGGGTGGGGAATATAAAGGGAGGCAGGGAATGAAATTTTTTACAACCTTCCTTAAAAACAATTTAACAAAATACACTGAGAATCCTTCAAAAGTTTACACAGCATTATTTGTAATACAAAAAAAAATCAATCAAAAACGCCCAACTGGAAGGGGAAATTAAACTATGGCCCAGCCATAATATGGAATATTATGTAAGTTTTAATTTTCTATTTTCAGAGACTTTTTAATGAGAAGGGAATATGTTCAAGAGAGAATACTTTTTAATCAGGACAGAAATAATACCTGGTATGATTTCAATTTTGTTTTGAAAGAGAATAATATATATGCATAGATAAAACTAGAAAAATAAGTATTTATGCTTTATAGAATTACATAGAGATGTACAAAGAGAAAAGCAAGCAATGGCCAGGCGCAGTGGCTCACCCCTGTAATCTCAGCACTTTGGGAGACCAA
>NW_012119043.1:1769303-1773762 GCF_000951035.1 Colobus angolensis palliatus | reverse complement strand
GGGAGGGGAGGGAAAGGCAAGCAATGGAATGACGAGTGTCAGCTCCAGGTGATGAGTAGCTGGTATTGGGGATGTGGAAGATGGGGTGAAAGGAGGGCAAACATATGGTTAGATGAAGTTCTTGTCAAGGAAAAAGCTTGTGCTTGGGTTGTTGGGTTCATGAATTCTTATCATCAAAAATAAAATCAATAGTAAGACAAACCAAAATTGCTGATAAACCACTGCTTTTGATCTTCAAAACCAATAACGTTTAACAGTTCACCTTAAGGGACAGATAGACAGATGGACAAAACTGGGACTGAGATTATATCACGAATTAGTACTGCAAATGAGCCACACACAAAAAAATTTTTTTCAGACAGGGTCTCAATGTCACCCACACTGGAGTGCAGTGACCCAAGCATGGCTCACTGTAGCCTTGACCTCCTGGACTCAGGTAATCCTCCCACTTCATCATCTCTTTGAGCAGCTGGGACTACAGATGTGCATCACCACGTCCAGCTAATTTTCTTATTTTTTGCAGGGTCTTCCCATGTTTCTCAGGATGGCACTGATCCATTTTTTAAAAGAGAAAGATAAGGAGCCCATTCACCAAAATGTTAATGGTGTTCATTCTCCCAATGGGGTGATTAAGGGCAATTCTTACTTTCTCCTTTATTTTCCATTTCCCAAATGTTCTACGAGAAAAATTAAATGCATTTATATATTTGAAAATACACATTAGTTTTCTTAACTTCTCTCCTACTCCAATATCTAGTTTTGGCTCAAAAACAGATAAATCAAGGTCTGGGCCCTTGACCTGATCCATGGCTAACGTCCAAACCCCAGAGTTAACAATGGCGATAACGGATCATTGCTACTGGGCATACCACGTGCCCATTTATCAAGTGAGGGAGGGAGTCTAATTTTCCCCATTTTACAGATAAGGAAACTGAGGCTTGGAACTCCTCCCTGGCACACAGAGCTACCAGTCCTCTGAGAAGAGATTTAAGTCAAAAGCCGTTTGTTCTCACCAATCACCAACCTAAGAAGGGGTCTGGAGGAAACGCTTAAGCTCCCAGGTAGCTGCCGTCACTGAGGCCCTCGAATATTGGCTGAGGAGGAGAAGAGCTGGGAACAGAGAGCAGAGCGCAACGCCAGACACCAATCACAGCCACCTTTCTGGTTCAGAGCCTCTGCTGCTGTAATGGAGCATTTAATAAGGTCCCTGAATGCCGCGGGTTACGCCTGAAACGTTTAACTTAAACCAGACCCAAATTCAATTCCTCTGAAATGAGCCCAGGGTTCTCGAGGTGCTGCTCGCCAGAGCTGTCCCAAATATCTTCCCTCGCTCCCCTGGAATCATCACTTACTCCTGGCCCCTTCAGGAGACCCACAGCTCATCGGCCTCCTTCCTCTTCCACTGTCAGCCTTGCTCTCCTCCCACTGGACTCCCTTCAACTCCAAATGTACCTGGTATACTTGCACAGCTGTTACTCTATTTCCTTATCCTTCCCAACATACACACACAAACACACACAAGTACAGATGCACACACGAACTCGTGCACATACACATTCCCACACATGCATGCACACCTGCTTATATGCACACCCACAAGCACACAAGTGCCTGCAGTTCACACACATGCATACACATGCACACAAGCACACACGTACCTACAGATACACAGTCACACACATGCGCACTCCCATGCATACACATGCACACATACAAGCACACACATGTACCTAGTCACCCACATGCACACTCACATTCACACACACAAGCACATGCACACTAAAACATCTGCTCAAACACCTGCACACATAAGCACACGAGCACACAAGCACACATGCACACACACAAGCACACATGCATACACACCAGCACGTGCACACCCACATTCACATACAGACATGTCCATTTCCACACATGTACACCCTTATGTGTGCATGAACAAACATGACATGCACACACACACACACTTGCCCAAGCTGCCACCCTTTCGTTGTCAGCTTAGGTGTCCCCTCAGGAAAGGCTTTACCAATGGTCTTGATCTTCGTCTAGGTTGAATCTCAGTTATAACTCTCACAGCCCCATGTAGTTTCTCTTTGCAGCGCCAACCACAATTCAATTAAATGCTTCCCTGGGCAAATGTTTATTCAACATCAGTCTCTTCCACCAGTCCATGAGCTCAATGCGGGGCAGGGACCTTGACTGTCTTGTTCGCCAAGCACGTGGCACATAGTGTTATCATTATTAGAAGTCACCAAACATAGAACACAGGACAATTCAACGTGCGTTCCTAACAAGTAAGTGTCTTTAAAACAACCATGTCATTATCACCCCAACATAATAGGAATTCTTCAATAAAATCAAATACCAAGTCTATCTTCAATGACTTCAGGTCTCCAAAATGTCTTTTAATGGTCATGTCATGTGTAAATCAAGACCCAAAGAAGGTCCACGTTGCATTTGGGTAATGTGTCTCTTCAGTCTCTTTTAAACCACAGCAGTTCCTCTCTTCTCTTCATGCCTTTCATCTGTTGAAGAAATTGGGTCTTTTGTCCTCCTGTATTTATTTCTCAGAAATGACTTCTCGATCTTGAACCAAGGTCTTTAGCAGGGCCCTGTAATATGGTACACAGGGGAGTGGGGTTGCAGATATGGCATGATTGACAAGTACCACAGACCTCACAGGCAGGCATGGTCTCATGGTTTCAGGTTGGCTCAGTGCAGAGAACACCTGCCAGGTGGCTGCCTGATCCTGTTCTAGTTAATGCTGATCCCAGTACTCACAGCCCAAGACCATCCAGAGCTTTTCAGGACCCAGAGGGGCTGCCACTCCAGAAGGAAGTGTTTGGAGCACCTGGGTTACAGAGCACACTATGAAACCAGAGGCGGTAAATCCCTTTAGAGAAGCCTTTCAGCCTCCTCCACCTTTCTCTACTAGGGATTGGAGAGTCACCTCCAGGGTGACTTTAAATGACAAGACACCTGTGGCTTCACTTTGCTCTTGCCTCTGCCTTTGGATGAGCTGATTGTTTTAAGACGTCTCTGCTAATTTCCACATGCTCTTCCCCAGAGCCTATTATGACCTTTGGTAGGCTCAACTGGGGAAAGATCCGCTTCCAAGCTCCCGTGGGTTGTCAGCAAAATTTATTTCCTGGTGGAATGCAAGTCTGCTGGGAAGATGGAGTTTTATTTAACATAATCAGAGGTGCAATAGGCCATCTCTTTTGCCATATTCTGCTGACTAAAAACAAGCCACAGGTCCCACCCACAAGCAAGTGGAAGGGATCACACAAAGTCATGGATATCAGGAGGTGGAGATCCACTGCAGACCTTCTGCAGGTTTCCCTATAAGCCAGAAAACCTGAGATCTTCAAAGGCAAGAAACTGGTCCGGCTACAGGAAGGCTGGGAGGTGGAAACATATCCAGAAGTGTCTGACAGGATTCTGGTCAATGTGGATCTCCAAACTCCCCTCCAGCTGAGAATCTCTATAAATCATGGTAAAAATTTACCACTTTGAGACAACGAAGTTCAAGAAATCAATCTACTCTCTCTGCTGGAGTTTCCTGGCTTCAAGGAGATAATAAAATGTTCCACCTAAATAGAAATCACATTTATCTTACATCTTTCTAGGTTAAGCCAAGATACAGATGAGCCCACGACTGATAAGGTAGGGAGGGGTCTTGAATCTTGATATTTCCTCCTTCTTTCATATTTTTCTTTTTTTTTCAAGACAGAGTCTTGTTCTGTCATCCAGGCTGGAGCGCAGTGGCATGATCTCAGCTCACTGCAACCTCCGCCTCCCGGGTTCAAGTGATTCTTGTGCCTCAGCCTCCTGAGTAGTTGGGAATACAGGCATGTGCTGCCACGCCCAGCTAATTTTTTCTATTTTTAGTAGAGGTGGGGTTTTGCCATGTTGCCCAGGCAGGTCTCAAACTCCCGGCCTCAAGTGGTTCACCTACCTCAGCCTCCCAGATTCCTAGGATTACAGGTGTGAGCCCCCATGCCTGGCCCATCCTTCTTTAATCTGTTCAGCCACCTACTGACCCATCTTGATTCTCTATCACAGGATAAGGTCTAGGGAGATGTAGGGATATTGGTGAGAGCAATAACATCTAATTTTCACGCATTTTTACCACTGGTAACATTTCAGATGGTTTGTTTCATGTAACCATCACAAAGAGGATTACCTATTTAGCATAAGTATTAATAGGTCCACTGCATTAGTTACCGATTTGCTACATAACAGATTATCATAACCCTGGGGGCTGAAAACAACACACATGTGTTATCTCACAGTTTCTGCAGGTCAGAAGTCTAAGTGTATCTTCTCCTAACGTTATCCATCCCCCCTCCCCTACTCCACAACAGGTCCCGGTGTATGATGTTCCCCTTCCTGTGTCCAAGTGTTCTCATTGTTCAATTCCCACCTATGAGTGAGAAAACACAGCGTTTGGTTTTTT
>NW_012119043.1:1766525-1767898 GCF_000951035.1 Colobus angolensis palliatus | reverse complement strand
CCTTCATGTCCCTTGTAAGTTGGATTCCTAGGTATTTTATTCTCTTTGAAGCAATTGTGAATGTGGGAGTTCACTCATGATTTGGCACTCTATTTTTCTGTTATTGGTGTATAAGAATGCTTGTGATTTTTGCACACTGATTTTCTATCCTGAAACTTTGCTGAAGTTGCTTAAATGTCCCTGTCTGACAGCTTTGAAGAGAGTAGTAGTTATCCCAGCACGGAGTCTGAGATCTGAGAATGGACAGACTGCCTCCTTAAGCGGGTCCCTGACCCCCAAGTAGCCTAACTAGGAGGCACCCTCCATTAGGGGCAGACTGACACCTCACAAGGCCTGGTACCCCTCTAAGACAAAATTTCCAGAGGAATGATCAGGCAGCAACATTTACTGTTCAGCAATATTCGCTGTTCTACAGCCTCTGCTGCTGATACCCAGGCAAACAGGGTCTGGA
Organism: Colobus angolensis palliatus; assembly: GCF_000951035.1. NCBI lineage: Eukaryota > Metazoa > Chordata > Mammalia > Primates > Cercopithecidae > Colobus > Colobus angolensis. The sequence continues at coordinate 1,767,447 of NW_012119043.1, read as the reverse complement.
GTAGACCTCCAGCAAACTCCAACAGACCTGCAGCTGACGGTCCTGACTGTTAGAAGGAAAACTAACAAACAGAAAGGACATACACACCAAAACCCCATCTGTATGTCCCCATCATCAAAGACCAAAGGTAGATAAAACCACAAAGATGAGGAAAAACCAGAGCAGAAAAGCTGAAAATTCTAAAAATCAGAGCACCTCTCCCCCTCCAAAGGAGCGCAGCTCCTTGCCAGCAATGCAACAAAGCTGGATGGAGAATGACGAGTTGAGAGAAGGCTTCAGATGATCAAACTTCTCCGAGCTAAAGGAAGAAGTTCAAACCCATCACAAAGAAGCTAAAAACCTTGAAAAAAGATTAGACAAATGGCTAACTATAATAACCAGTGTAGAGAAGTCCTTAAATGACCTGATGGAGCTGAAAACCATGGCACAAGAACTACGTGATGAATGCACAAGCTTCAATAGCCAATTCGATCAACTGGAAGAAAGAGTATCAGTGATTGAAGATCAAATGAATGAAATGTAGCGAGAAGAGAAGTTTAGAGAAAAAAAGAGTAAAAAGAAATGAACAAAGCCTCCAAGAAGTGTGGGATTATGTGAACAGACCAAATCTACCTCTGACTGGTATACCTGAAAGTGATGGGGAGAATGAAACCAAGTTGGAAAACACTCTGCAGGATATTATCCAGGAGAACTTCCCCAATCTACCAAGGCAGGCCAACATTCAAGTTGGAAAACACTCTGCAGGATATTAGCCAGGAGAACTTCCCCAATCTAACAAAGCAGGCCAACATTCAAATTCAGGAAATACAGAGAACGCCACAAAGATACTCCTCGAGAAGAGCAACTCCAAGACACAAAATTGCCAGATTCACCAAAGTTGAAATGAAGGAAAAAATCTTAAGGGCAGCCAGAGAGAAAGGTC